>NC_029785.2:126283589-126310688 GCF_000816755.2 Arachis ipaensis | reverse complement strand
GAGGAAGTAGATGTTTGTTGCGTGTCGGTGTTAAGGATTTGGGTTTTCGAAGAGACAAGGTGGAGAGGAAGGAGGACGCCGTCGACAAAGAGTTCATCGGCGGACAGGATGTCGGGTTGGGGACAAGACGGGTTTCGGACCATCCAGAACTCAAACTCCGGCGACTTTGGCGGGCAATCATCAGAGGTTGTTGTTCTTGTTCGAGGTTGCGGGCTTTTGGTGTCCATGTTTGTTTGTTTGTTTGTTTTAAGAGACGCACAAGAAATTAAAAGATGAGATGAGAGGAAATGAGAGCGTGGAGTTGAAGGAGCAGACCAAATATTTAAAACAGCCACCCATACATACATACATTTTCAATATTGCCCCGCTCGGGTGGGACCTTTTTCCCCATGCAACCATCCTTATAGCAATACCATACAATACACTAAAAAACGTAACTGTACAAAATTTCTTATAATCTTTTAGTAGATAAGTCATCATATATATAGATATGAATTAAATTTAGCCATGCACGATTTTGTTTCTGTAGTTCAATATGTACCAAACTCACGAAAACAAAGATGCAAAAGGAATACCATGATGTACACAAAAATAATATATATAACTATTAGAATATATTTAGGATATTACATATTAATAAAATATTTAAATATATTTTAAATTAGTTTTATATTTAGAAAAAACAATTATTTATACTAAATGCTAACAAAATTATTTATGAAAATAAAAATGGTGAAAATGAAGGAAATGTATATAATTAGAATATATAACTATTAGAATATCTAGCGGTGTCCGCGGATCAGATCGGATTGGATATGGCCAAAAATTCGATCCGATCCGCACAATTTCCATCAGATTAGATCGGATATGATATCCGCATTTTTTAGTGCCGGATCCGATCCGATCCGATCCGCAAATGTGCGGATCGGATCAGATATCGGATATCGGATATATCCGCATAATTAAACATTCTCTTTTTAATCATATTTCAATGTAAAAAAATTCAATAAAAATATTTCTTTCATACTTTTCAACTTATTTATTCCTAAAATATTTTTAATCAAATTCTTTTTAAATAACAAAAATAAAATAATACAATATATGAATAATAATTACTAACTAAAATATACAAACAAGTAAATATAATACCAAATATATATATATATATATATATATATATATTTTTTTTAATTATTATTGTGCGGATCTGCGGATCCGATCCGATCCATAGACACCCCTAAGAATATCTTTCGCAATTAATTTTTCAAAAAATTTAGGACCAATTTAACAATAATTTCACAAAAATAACCTTTAACAAAAATAAACAAAACACACTACAACAAATCCGACATTTTGCGGCGGTTTCTGGAGCCGTTTAGCGGCGGTTTTAGCTAACCGCTGGAATAATCGCCGCTAAACGTCTATCAATTTTGCGGCGGTTCTAAACCGCCGCCAAATTTTAATATTTCCGTTCATAGTTATTAGAATCGGACCGGACCATCCAGTGGTCCAACCGACTCAATCATTAAACCCGCGCTTCCACCAATAGACCCACAACGTGTGGATTAGGGCAATTTACTTGAATAAAATGAAATGGAAAATTGTTTACTCAAATACAACAATGGCAATACGTTTACTTGCGTGTCCTGATTCATTATTATATAAATCGTGGTAAGTTACCACGTTTTAGAATTTAAACATAAACCGTGGCAGGTAAGCATGGTTTATGAATGAGACAAAATGAACATAAATCGTAGTAAGTAACCACGGATTATGCATGAATAACATAGGTAGAAACCGTGCTAACTTCCCACGGTTTATAAGTAATCTGTGTGCTCATAAAACCTCCTAAGTTACCACGGTTTATGCTTGGAGGTGTATAAATACATAATCTGCGTTAAGTCATGACAGATTCATATGTGGTCAGCCAAAATTTTTGAGACTCTGAGACTTTGAGAGAGCATCTGGGGAAGTCTTTGGGGTGCTTTTCAGCCTTTGGGTGGTGGAGCCATGGAAGACGAAGCTCGCATGTACCGATTAAATGGCGTTGCGCACGTAGCTGGAAACATCGACCAAGAGGTTAGTTATACTACCTTGTTATTATTATTATTATTATTATTATTATTATTATTATTATTATTATTATTATTATTATTATTAGTAATCTGTGTGCTCATAAAACCTCCTAAGTTACCACGGTTTATGCTTGGAGGTGTATAAATACATAATCTGCGTTAAGTCATGACAGATTCATATGTGGTCAGCCAAAATTTTTGAGACTCTGAGACTTTGAGAGAGCATCTGGGGAAGTCTTTGGGGTGCTTTTCAGCCTTTGGGTGGTGGAGCCATGGAAGACGAAGCTCGCATGTACCGATTAAATGGCGTTGCGCACGTAGCTGGAAACATTGACCAAGAGGTTAGTTATACTACCTTATTATTATTATTGTTATCATTATTGTTGTTGTTGTTGTTGTTGTTAGAGAAAATAAGAAACCAATATGGGAAATAAAAAATGTCGTGTGTCAGTTATGGATAAAGAATATATATGCTCAAGTTGTATGTTTATACTAAATTTTTTAAATTAGATTTACTCTTATTAATATTTCAAGTATGATGAGGATTACATGATATATGTGAATCACTCTATTTTATGTTTTGATGTGTGGTAAATTAGTTTTGTCGTTAATGAACCATAAATTTTTTGGATTTCTTGAGTGTCGAAATAATTCCTTATCCACATGTTGAGCGTACTAGGGTTATTACCTGTGTTAGGAGACAACAGAATATGCCTCTACACGAATGAATTATACCGTATCTGGAGACCGCGGACTTGTATCACTTGGCTAGGCTGAACAGTCAGTGGTTTTGGGTTGATGAGCCTCTACTTAGCGCATTTGTTGAGAGGTGGCGCACTAATTTTCCTACCGCAGACGTCGGCATGGACATTGGGGATCATGTTAGTTAGTCAGAGTTCTTTATGGATATAGCAGACATGCTGAGGGACGACGATGCGACCCATTGTAGGCCACAGATGCCGGATGTTCAGTCCCAGTTTGCCAAGTACCAGCCACGGAGTCAGGATGTTCAGCCTCAGATGCCGGTGGATCTCAATGAGCCTGCAGCATCTCCATATGACCCATGGTTCACTTTGGGTGGGACTCCCCAGTCAGCATTCAGCGCCGTTCCGCCACATACATCCGCAGCAGAGCATGTTCAACGACCGACGAGGTTGCAGCGTCCTCCTAGATGTGGCACCGGATCTCACTTGCTGGGTGGTTTCGACCTTGATGACAATGACACCATCGATGATTCTGGTTAGGATTGTGTTGTTTTTACATATGGTAGAAATTATGTTTCATTATCTTCTGCGCAGCATGTTTAGGTTCTTATGTATGAGACTATTGTTATATAGTGGTAGACATGTATGTGTGATACATATGTTTTATGATATATGGTTATGACCCATTTATAACAACTATTTAGCTCTTTCATTAGTCGACCAATGTGTTTCAATTAAACATCTAAAATAAAATGAGTTAACATACAAACTTAACAACTAACATTAAACAACTTTAGCATTCCTAACACAAGGTACAGAACATCAACAAAAAAAACCAGATAAAATCTAAGCATCCCCAGCAGCAGTATGTCATCGTTGGTCACAGTTCCTCCGCGTGTGACCAGGCTGACGGCAGAGTCCACAGCGCTTCGGGTGGTTTTCAGCATGCTGATCCATGCTACCGCAGAACCTGGTTGCCTTCAAACGTCCATCTCTTGCACGCCTCATGTTAGGATTGGGAATGACAGTCGGACTAGCATATGGGGGCCAGAGGCCTTCTGGGATAGGCAAAACAAACCCATGCTTGTACACGTTGAACACCTCACTCATACGATACACCTCAGGAACATATGACGCCCAATTCAAACGCGAGTGAGCGCAACATGCAATGGCGTGACAACATGGGTAATGCAGAGCCTGAAAGTAGCCACAGTCGCATGTGTGCTCCTTAAGAGAAACTCGATAGCTACCTAGCGAGAAGTTTCCAGTCGGTGTCGTTTCAGCCACCGTATACTCCGACTGGTGCCTGTCGTATAACGTGACGGTGAAGCACCTGGAGTTTCTCATGTTTTGCTCTATTGCTTTCACCAACGCCTGACAAAATTCATGCCCGGTCCCCAGTTGTGCCTCCGCCATCTGTCCGCAGACCACGAATAGCTCAGCAAGCCTCCCGTAAGTTGACTTAACCAATGAAGTGACCGGAAGGTTGCGAGTTCCCTTTAGGACATAATTCACACATTCACTAATGTTGGTTGTCATGTGCCCAAACCATCTCCCGCTATCCTGATGCTGGGTCTACTTGTCATATTCCATCCGATTTGCCCAATCACACATGGCTGGATTCTCAGTCCGCATAATGTCAAACCAGTAATAAAACTCTGCTTCAGTCTTTGTATAGGCAGCATTCACCAACATCCTCCTTGCGTCTTTCCCTTTGAAGCTTGGGCTAAAATTTGCCGCCACATGACGAATACAGAACGCTCGAAAAGCACATGGAGGCAGCCAACCATTCTCGGGGACCTCAAGGGCAGCCTTGATGCCATTATGCCTGTTCATATGCTATCGTAGGTTGGACAAGAAAAAGGACCATGACTCCGCATTTTCTCCCTCCACAAGGGTGAATGCTATCAGGAGGATGTTCGAGTTCCCATCCTGCGCTATCGCCAACAGCAACGTGCCTCCATACTTGCTATACAAGTGGGTACCGTCAATGCTCACGAGGGGCTTGCAACGTCGGAAGGCCTCAATGCATGGTGAAAATGTCCAGAAAAGATGATGAAAGTACACTGTAGACTCATCAACCTGATCCCCAACTCTAATAGGAGAGGTCTTCAACACTGTAACTGTCCCAGCCATGGTCGACTGGACCCCTAGCATCCAACGTGGCAACTTGGCATACGACTCTTCCCAATCTCCATATATTTGTGCTATTGCCTTCTGTTTTGCCATCCAAACTTTCCTGTAACTAGGCCTGAACCCATAATCGGCTTTCGTTGCTTGTTGCAAGACCTTTACCATTACCGCAGCATCCGCCCTAACCAACGGATAAATCCTCGCACAGATAACGTGGTAATCAAGCTGTCGGTGATCACTGGAAATGGAGGAGGCCAAGCAAATGTGCGGACTGTTGTACCTCCTGACCTCCTAAGTGCCCTTTCGTGCACGAAACGATATGCGAATCAACCAACTACAACCCTTGCCGAACCCCTTGCATTTCCCATGATACTTCAGATGATCCGACTCTAACACTCTGTACTCAACACCTCGATGGATGCTATAGTCCTTCACACTCAAAACAGCTTCATCTTTATTTTAGAATGATTGTCCAATCTGAAACTCTGTAGAAGAGCCCCCAATAGTAGCACCTCCGTCTGCCTGTTGCCCCAAAGCCTCCAAGTTTAGAGTGGAGAAGTGCGGAGGGTACTGCTGTGTGCCAGAACTTGAAGGGCCATGCTATGTATATGGATTGGCACCTGTATCATCATCGCTGTCCCCAATTATATCTACAGGCTCCTGGTCAGAGTCATCGTCCTGCATTGCATTCTTAACTCGATCAGGTTCCCTGAACCCTTGAACATCGTGAATAATGCCAACACTAGTATCCACCTCAAATGTCTGTTGCCGGACCCCACGATTCTCGAACGGTACGGAAGCAACCGCCTCCGTTCGATCTAAATCAGCCGCAAAGGAAGGGGATGCAACCTGCGGAACAGTTGGTGCGGCCGCAAGCATCGAACTAGATGCACCACCCACGGCAGTCGAGCTATGAACCGGAGATGATGCCCCAGAATTATCAACACCATCCTCCAACTTCACATACAGCTCGTGTATTCTGACCTCTGGAAAACTCCTAACACAACGAAACAGAACCTGAATATCTTCATCGGCAGCTATCACAAACGTATCATACTTAACACCGGTCGACACAACTGCGATGGAAATCTTGTAGAATAGGTCCTTCACCCACTTGCTCCCAAATACCCCAAGCTTCTGCAAGATGTTATTCTTTACATCTGACAAAGTGCTTGATGAACTAATAAATACACTCAACGGTTCTCTATCAGTAAACTTCACACTGTATTTTTTGCTTCTTTGAATTTTCCCAGAGCAATGTACTAAGACAAGAAAACTCTCTTCCTCACTTGCCATTGTAAAAATGATCCTCTTCAACAGCTTGAATCTCACTCATATATATAGAATTTTTCTCTTCTTAAACCGTGGCAAGTAACAAAGATTTTTGCATTTACAGATCCCTTCATAAACCGTGGCAAGTAACAAGATTTTATGATCAAAGTTCTCTCTTCATAATCCATGGTTACTTACCGCGATTTATGTTCATTTTGTCTCATTCATAAACTGTGCTTACCTGCCACGGTTTATGTTTAAATTCTAAAATATGGTAACTTACCATGGTTTACATAATAATGAATCAGGACACGCAAGTAAACGTATTACCATTGTTGTATTTGAGTAAACAATTTCCCATTTTATTTTATTCAAGTAAATTGCCCTTAGTTCAGAGTATGATTTTATTTTCTTCTTTTACATCCATGTTTGAATGCAAATTTAAATGCCAATAAAGTAAACAAAAAAAATCTTATTGGTAAATTTGTTCACATGAGTTAACATATATAGTTTATTTAACTTGTGATTTTTTTTTTACGTAAAACGAATGTAGAAAAAGTGTTACGAGTTTAAGTAACAATGATTTAAACATATATAGCTTAAGATAGTAGTGTTTACTTAACTAGATTATACCTACTTGATTATTACTAAAGAAAACATTACAATATGTGGTAATATGTATTTTGCGGTGGTTTAAACAAAACCACCGCAAAATGTAAAACAATAACTCACCGATGATACATATAGCGGCGGTTTTATAAAACCGCAGCAAAATTTCTGCCACTATCTGCCAAAATTGTTGTATTGACATAGTTGTCATGTATTATTATTAAATTAGTCCTAAATTTGTTAAAAATTTAACTATTAAAAATATATTTGATGCAAATTAAAATTTTTTAGAACAAAACTAAAACAAAATAAAATTTAAGAATATTTTTAAATTTTTTATCAAACTTTAAAATCAGCGTACAATATCATACCATATGACATTTGATATTTATTCTTGAGCTATTATATTAATTCTAATTTGATATTCGACAGAATTGTAAAAAAAATCCAAAATACGTACGAAATTGTTGAAAAATAAAATAAAATCCAATTGCAGGAACTTGGTATGTAAACAAAAAACATATTGTTGGAATTGAAAATAAAAAAATACTCTCATAAAATAGTTTAAGCAATAAAAAAAATTCAAAGAATTAAACAAATATTATTATTTTAATACATTGAGTCACTTGTATTTATAAAGTTGTGTTTTAGTGACCCTTGTTCAAAGAAATTCGAGGAGAGATTCCTGTGCCAATCTGGGTTTGATTTTATAGGATAAGTTCATTAAGATAGCAAAACACGTACTCTCCATGTAATCCTGATATAGCACATGTGTATTTAATTTTAACCAGATTCCGATTTATAGTTTTACCTGAGTCGAGTTATAGCCAACGGATCACCGCCCCCAAGCTTGACTGGTGAAATTTTTCAATAAAAATAGATTGAGCTTCCGACCTATAAATTGGAATTATGATTATAGCAGCTACCAAGCTCAACTTGTTGGATTGAAAAAGAAAGAAAAAAAATATTGGTAGTGAAAAAGTTATATTGAAAGATTGTGGACTATCAAAGAATAGATGAAATAGATAAACAAATGAATAAGTAAAAATGGATAAAAAAGATTAGAAAATAGTTATGTCTATCGATAAATTGGCTATGCAATGAGTGGTAGTCCTCAAACTTAATTAGTTAGTCGACATTTGTTCAAAAATAATTGAACGGTAAGAGTTTGTTCGATCAATACAGTTGTGTGGGGATACTTTCTGCTGAGAACAATTTTTCATGGTATGCATATAGTATTTGATTGATGCGTACTGAAAAGTTTGAAAATATGTATTCGAAATCGATTGTATGATCTGAGTATATAATGATCAATTGTCTTGAGAATGTTTTCAACCCATAACAACTTATTAGCGAATTTCTTACTCGAAGCAATTAATTATTGAATATTGAGTGAATAATAAAGATTTGTAACATAAATAAAATGAGTTGGAAGTAAACATACATAAATTATTGTAAAATAGAAAAATAAAAAGAATGAGCCAATCACCATATATCAAGTAACGATAATTGCTAATTGAGATAATTGCCAATTTTGTTTTCGTATGGATTGATTGATTTTGATATATAAAATGATAAGATACATACATAATTTGATGCAATTCGAATATATAGAGTAGTAGATACTTCATAAGCTATGATATATTGAAATTTGACATAAAAGATTTATATGAGCAAATTAGATCATGCATATACATGATTTTACCGAAGTAGAAATGTCAACCTCAACTTATAGATAAGGTTCATAATTTATAACTCGATCTGAGTTGGTGGAGGAGGAGGTGAAATTTGCTTATGAGCTATGATCGAGGTCCATTGTAACTTGCTTAAAATTTGTATTGTCAGCAACATATGAAGAAAAAAGAGGAATTGGCATAAGAATAAATATTGTGAATAGAGCAAAGCAATGTAAAATAAAGAATAAAGCAAATACTCATTTACGAGTAATACGTGAATTTAAAATGAACATAAAAAGATTCACTATCACTAAAAGGATAGAATAAATGATAAATTTTTAAAAATTTGTTCGAAAATATTGTAAAATATTGTTAAATTTGGTTAAAAAAAATCTAATATAATTCCAACTTTATGAACTTCGGTGGAACAAAAATTAGTTTACTCGACCCCTTTCTTGTTTCCCTCGTTTTTGCTTCCATTGACACTATCAGTGAGAAGATCGACCATTTTCTTTACCTCCATTTGGAGAGTGATGTTCATTGCCACTAGTTCATCATGAGTAGGTGGAGGAACAACATCCTCAGCCATGAACCTGTAAAATAATAACAAAGGTTGTCGTGGGTTATTTAATTTCGGCCCCACGGTGGGCGCCAAATGTTCTGGCAAGGATACTCCTCCTGACCTATGTGTCGGCCTCACGTCAATCCCAGTATGCCTGATAGTTTGAACCGAACCAAAAATATCCTCGTGAACTCGGACCCGAACGTGGTACCTGCAAAAAAGACTCGGGTGCCCAAGTCAGTAAAGAAATCACTTAAATAAAAGCGTGCGATGATCGGGACATTGTTTGATAGTATGTTGCTGTTGGAATGAACTTGCCCTCTGCTCTATCGTCCATACCGTGTCCGATTTATAGCCCAATTAGTGTGGAATTAGTCGTTGGTTTTATCCGAGATCTTCGCGGTCGATCTCGTGGCGAGATTGTGGGAAGCATTTTTGATAAAAAAAATAAAAGATAAACAAGAATATCAGGATTCAAACTGAATAAAAAAGATACATTGAAATTGAAATAGAAACAAAAATGATATTGAAATTGAGTACAAAAAGAATCACTCTACTTCTACCCAATTTCTTGATACAACAAGAAAGAGACTTTTCAACCTAACTTGTCAACGCTATAGTTTGGGAATTGATTCGAAGGGACTCCTCAACCTTCTACCAAATTCTCCGATGCAACAAGAAAGAGACTCCTCAACCTCAATTGTCCATACAATGATTTCATCATGAAACCAAAAAGGTTTTTCAAACCTCTAAATCATTCTATGCTACGACTACAATAGCTAAGGAGATATTTATAACCTCTTATTAGGTTAAAACAAAGAAAAACCCTAAAGCCCATAAACATAAGGCCCAATCTAGTAATTAAATAAACAAAATTAAAATACATTAAATTAAAATATTCTAAAAATATAAACTAATATCTTCTAAATAACACTTGAACTCTTCATATGACGAACATTTGAAGCACGTATCATTCTCCTCCTCTTCAAAAAAGATTCGTCCTCGAATCTTGTATGCAAATCTTCTTTCACGTATCTATGCAAGTTGAAAAATCTTTGCCAACCTTACCAATGGTAATTATTTTACCTTTATCATCATCACTGAAAATTACAAATCTTCTTTCATACTTGTTGATTTTGATGAAGAAAGTAGACCTTCCAATCATATATGCCTTGAACATTCACTATCAAGATACCACATGTCTTTCTTCTTCTTGGATGTAAGACAAATCTACATGTTCTTCAACTAACCTTAAGTATCCAAATCTGTTTAGATCTTCTTATGTGAAATCTTCTTGGTTGTCAAAGAACATTATAACTATGAACAACTTTATATAATTTGTTATCACCAAAAGATCTCAGAAAAATGAAGCATTGTTGAGGAACATGACCATTTCTATTACATTTATAGCAATAATTCTTATTTTCTGAATAGTAAGGCTTGATGGAAAATTTTGACTTAATATTCTTAGAAGAAGAAGCTTCAAATTTTTCAAATTTTGGTTTAGAAATAGATTTGCTTTTCTCTTTGAATTCATGTCCAGATTTCTCAAAACTTGATCTTTGATAAGCAAGTAATTTGTCAAGATTTTGTGAACCTTGAACAAATTTTGCTAAATCTCCCCTAAAACTCTCAATTTTCTCATGCAGTTTCTCATTTTCAACAATTAGAGCAATTGAGGCTGAGACTAGATGCTTGAGTTTGAATTTGTTTAATTCTGCTCTAAAGTATCATTTTCTTCTTTTAAAGATTTTTCATCACAAGTTTCGGTTGTCTTTACTTTTTCTAATAAAAATTTATTTTCAGCTCTCAATGCCTCGTTATCTTTCTTGCACTTAGCATATTTATCAAACAAATTCTTTGAGTTCACAGTTAAATCTTTAATAATAGAGTGTAATTCATCAGTGGATAAATAAAAAAAATTACCTCATCTATATCCGTGTGATGAGCCATCAAACACATTTAAGCCTCATGATCTAAATCTTCTTCATCTTCAGAATCATTCTCCAAATCTTCCCAAGTTGTCATCATCACCTTTTTTTTTGTCATTCCTTGATTTGCCACCTTTTTTTATTTGTGGACAATCAAATTTAAAGTGACTGAGTTCCTTGTAATGGTGACAAGTGAATTTGGACTGATCCTTTTTGAAATCTTTGGATGAAGTAGCTCCTTTGTCTTCGCCTTTGTATCTCATTAATCTCCTCAATTTTCTTGCAAAGAATACCATCAAGTCATCTGAAATGCTGTGATTAAGTTCCTCTTCTTTAGCTATCATTCTTGACTTTAATGCTATACTTTTTTTTTCATCTCTGTCTTGAGACATATGAATAGTTTCATAAGCTAACAACTTGCCTCTTAGAACATCATAGGTGATTTTTATCAAATCATTCCTCTCAGAAATGGTTGTACTTTTACTTTTTATTTTTTAGTGAGACTCCTCAAAATCTTCCTCACTAAAATTTCTTTAGAATAGCTTTTCCCTATAGCATCCATATTATTAATGATTATTGAGAACCTTTCGAATATCTGATTAATGCTTCCATCCTCCTTCATGAAGAATATCTTGTACTCCTTCATCAGTATGTTTATTCTTGTCTCTATCACTTGTTTTGCTTTTTCATGGGTGAGTTTCAACTTGTCCCAGATTTCTTTGGCAGTTTTGCACCTTGAAAATTTTTTGTACTCTTCAAAACTGATAGCACAGTATATTAGGTTGATTGTCTTGTCATTGAGATCAACATTCTTCTTCTCATCCTCTATCCACTCGTTGTCTTTCTTTGGCACCACTTCTCCATCAATATTTTGCTTTGTTGAAACATCAGATTCATTGACAATAATCTTCCAAATATTGTAGTCGATTGACTGCACGAAAATTCTCATTCTCTCTTTTTAGTATGAGTATTGCTGCCAATGAAGTAGGGATGTCTGTTGTTGAACTGACCTTCAGTGAGCGTGTAAGACACAATGTTTGCACCCATATTGTTGGTTATAGATCTTTGCTCTAAATTGTGAAGCTTGACTCCTTAAAATCGGGTTCTTGAAACCAATTGATAGTTGTTCCGAGGGTTACCTGAAATTGTAGGTCGATCTCGGACGAGATCTTCTGTACTGGTCGGAGATGACGTGTCCGACTGGTGAGTGGCGGCCGGAGCTGTTGTATCCGACTTGTGGATTGGCTATGCTGCTGATCCTTCATCACCGGAGGGTGGGGGGTACCTGCAAAGGACTCCGATGCTTAAGTTAGCAAGGGTATTAAGCAGGTTTTTAGTAGAATCAGAGTATGAGTTATACCTGGGTGCTCCAGTGTATTTATAATAGCGTGGGCTAACCTTCTTAGATAAGATAAGTTAGTTATATTATCTTATCTTTATCCTATCTTTGGGTGAGGTCAGCTTATCTTCAAGGGAACCGCCTTTATCTCTATAGGCTTGGATTGCCTTTGGACTTGGGTTGTGCTCCTCTATTTGGGCCCTTTACTGGGCTTTCCTGGCAGTTTGGCCGAGCTCTTTGAGAAGAGGTTTGATAGTCGGACCTGAAGTGGTCGGTCGTCTTGTCGCTAAACATCCCGGGTCGGATAGCTCGACCCAGGGTATGAACAGTGCCCCTGCTCGAGCTCGGTCTTTCTTTTTGAGGTCGAGTCTTAGTTTTAGGACTTCGATCTGTCTCTGGTGAAGCCAAACTCGAGCATTTGTCGACTTCTTTCTTTGTAGAGTCTTCCTTTTTGAATGTGGAACGTTTTCTTCTAAAAGCGTGCGCTTTTGTATTAGCGCTCTATTCTTTGGAACGTGCGAGGATTTAATACCTTTATTAATTGTTTTTTAGTGCTCCGTTTCCCTTGGCTCATTTATTTTGAATTTTACACACAAAAACGGTTTCTCTTCTTCGTTTTTGTAACTTCCCCCTTTACTCTCTCGCTTTCTGTTTTCGCCTAAATTTTGCATTTTTTGCGTTGCGGCGTCATTTGGCGATTTCTGGGTGATTCCATCTCTCCATCTTCAATCTCCTTCGAAGCTTCCTCCTTTGTTCAGGTTGGTTTTTCTTTCCTTGTACTTCTTTCGTCGTTTTGCCTTCGGCTTTTGATAGAGTTTCGATTTTTCTCTTGACGTCTCGACTTGGAAAATCTGAATCTTTACCGTATCATTGTGCGCCTGCTTGTTTACTGTTTGGGGGATTTCTCTTGCTTTTGAAATGGTCCCTTTGCATTCTAGGGTTCATACTGCTTGTTTTCTCGAAAGATTGTTCCTTTTTGTCATGCTGATAGTTTTTGCTGATGAATTCCGTGAAAGATAACGACTATTTCTTCGTGTTGTTTTGCTTTCGGAATTCATTTCTCTGGAAAAAGGTGGCGTCTTTGATGACTTCTTCTTGATATGTTTTGCTATTTTGCTTACTGATAAGCTGAGACTGCAAATTTGGAAGGTAGCTACTTCGGTTTTGTTTGATTTGTAGCTTTCTGGGGATGCTGCTTTTTTGAGAAAGGGTTTCTTTCTGTCTTTGACATGAGTTTTGTTGGGACGTTAGTTTTGTAGGTTTTCCTGAATCCTTGTTCCCTGACTGCCTCCAAAGGATGCCCCTGGACCTTCTGTATGGGTCCTGGGGTTTTTCTTTTGTTGTTTGTGTTGTCTGAATCATACTAGCCGAGTTGTTTTGTCTTTTGTCTGAGATGTTTTTTAGTAATCCGATCTTCTTTTCTTGTTTGTAGGACTAGTTGGCCATGTCTTCTCGCAAAAATATTTTCGAGATGTCTTCTAAGGCTCCCGAGGGGATGTCTGATTGGTTGGACTCCCTGGTGTTGCTGTGTGTTTCTTTAGCCAATTCTGAATTTTGTGTAGAGCTTAGAAAATATCACCGTCTCTGCAAGAGTAAAGATCAGGAGAGGAATTATGAATTGGTGGAACCTGACTCTGAGGAGAGGGTTTGCTTCCCTGTCCCGACCCAAGGGGAGCGCCCTTTCTTTTATGCTTACGACTATTTTTTCAGTCAGTTGGACATCACTTTTCCCTTTACTTCTTTTGAGACCGATTTGCTATGGTCGTGTAATGTAGCTTCGTCCCAGCTTCATCCAAACTCCTGGGGTTTTATTAAGATTTTTCAGCTTCTCTGCCAAGAATTGGATGTTACCCCTTCTCAAACTCTTTTTCTTTATTTGTTTGTTTTAACTAAGCCCGGGATTTCTTCGAAAAAGAAAGCCTCGTGGGTTTCTTTTAGATCTGCACAAGGACATAAGGTTTTTACCATGTATGACGAGTCCTTTAGGGACTTCAAGAATTATTTCTTCAAGATTTGAGCTGTTGAGGGAGCTCGCCCCTTTTTTCTGGAAGCGAATGATGAGCCATCCTTCCCTCTGTGTTGGCAGCAGAATGTAGTAGTATCCCGATATACATGGAAAATGCTCGACGAGATTGAGCAGGCTTTTGTAACTGTTTTGGAGGACCTTTGGGGGGAACCTCCTCATCTAGATACTAAAAAATCCTTGGGGGACCCATCCCTTGTTCGAACTGCACTGGGTATTACTTGATATATATTGCTTCTTGTTTTTACTTTGCTTTCCTCTTTTTTCCTGGTCTGTAAAACTGCTGGTTTCTATTTTACAGAGATGGCCAAGAATAATGACTCGATGAAAACTTTCAAGAAGGCAAGAAAGGTTGCTGCCGCTCAGAACATCTCGACCAAAACGGATGGGGAAGGATCTTCATAAGTGACGTTGAAACTGTCCATGCCGAGCTCTCCCGGCCCGAGGAGAATGATCCCTACTCCTCGAGTCCATGTAGTGGATCCTCCGCAATCTTCTGCTGCTGCTGCATCTTCTCCTCTGATCGTTCCACCTTTCAAAAGACCTCGAACTGTTGAACCCTTCAATCTAGATGCTCCTGACTTCGATGCTGTTGGGTTTGTCGACCAGTAGATCGGTCCTTATGGTGCCCTCCCTATGGATGATGTGTCACTCCTTCACCATTTAGACTTTATAACTCGGAGTAGTGTCAAGATGGCACATATGGGGGCGGCCTTATATCAGACTACCCAAGATCTTCCTCTTCATGCTATGAAGGTCTTTATGGAGGAGGCCAAATTAGAGTTCGATCAGATGAAAGGTTTGAAGGAGGAGCTCGAGGTGAAGGTGACCAAGCTGGAGAAAGAGTTGGAGGGTGAGAAGGCTAGTTCTATTGCCTTGGCGGCTTCTGTAAAGTTGGCTGAAGGCACGACTTTGAGGCACAAGGATAGCTATGTTACGGCCTACAGGGAGGTGATGCGTCTTAGGGAGGAGTTGGAGTCTGCCCGGGTTGATTATGCTGAGCTCCAAGGTCATCTTGTAGGCAGCGTAAATGCTGCTTATGAGAACCTGAATGAGTAGGTTCAAGTTCTTGCACTTGAGGCCAACCTTACTCTCTTCAGTCTGGATAATATTGTAAAGGATGGCAAGATTGTCCCTGACGATCCTGATGATGATGATGTCGAACCCCTTCCTGTGCCGGTCGCCAAAGCCACTGTTGTGCCGACATCTTCAGCTCTTCCCGCTGGGGTTAGTCATCCCAAACCAGAGCCTGATTGTCAGATATTAAATCGGGATGACGGGACGGTGGATGCAGTGCCCCTTTAGACTCGCCCTCCTTCACCTTGTGCTGCCGAGAAGCCTTCGGATCTTCCCTGATTATGTAAATGTTTTGTGTAGATAGCCCGGCTTGTGGGCTTTTAAAACTTTCTTTTTGTAATGTTGCTGACTGTTGACATTTTTTCAGTTGCTTGTTTAGCAACTTTATTTTGAAAAACAAAAAATAGCTTCCAAGTTCTTGGGGCTGATTTGGGTAGCCTCTTTGAGCTTGTTTTTATTACAACTTCATGCTTTTAATATCGTGTCGGTCCTTATCTATCTTGGTACCCTTTTTTAAGTTTTCGGTAGTGTTGGAGCCTTGTTGCTCGACCTCTTTGGATTGCCTTTGTATTTCCTGCTTGTGACTTTGATTCCTTTGAGGCTTCGGAAGTTATTTCTAGTAATCCTGCTTTGTTTGAACCTTCTATGAGGTCTCTTGCTAGGTATTACTTTATATAACTTTAGCATTTTATGGAGGCCGACTTCGTTGTTTCAGGTCTTCCTAAGTTATTTTTGTAATCCTCTTTTTTGGACCTTGTTCAGGTCTCTTTTAGGGATTTACTTCTATAACTTTTATGTTTTGGGCCGACTTCGTCATGTCGGGCCCTTCTAAGTTATTTTTGTAATCCTCTTTCTTGGACCTTGTTCAGGTCTCTTTCAGGGATTACTTCTATAACTTTTATGCTTTGGGCCGACTTCGTTATGTCGGGCCCTTCTAAGTTATTTTTTGTAATCCTCTTTCTTGGACCTTGTTCAGGTCTCTTTCAGGGATTACTTCTATAACTTTTATGTTTTGGGCCGACTTCGTCATGTCGGGCCCTTCTAAGTTATTTTTGTGATCCTCTTTCTTGGACCTTGTTCAGGTCTCTTTCAGGGATTACTTCTATAACTTTTATGTTTTGGGCCGACTTCGTCATGTCGGGCCCTTCTAAGATATTTTTGTAATCCTCTTTCTTGGACCTTGTTCAGGTCTCTTTCAGGGATTACTTCTATAACTTTTATGTTTTGGGCCGACTTCATCATGTCGGGCCCTTCTAAGTTATTTTTGTAATCCTCTTTCTTGGACCTTGTTCAGGTCTCTTTCAGGGATTACTTCTATAACTGTTATGTTTTGGGCCGACTTCGTCATGTCGGGCCCTTCTAAGTTATTTTTGTAATCCTCTTTCTTGGACCTTGTTCAGGTCTCTTTCAGGGATTACTTCTATAACTGTTATGTTTTGGGCCGACTTCGTCATGTCGGGCCCTTCTAAGTTATTTTTGTAATCCTCTTTCTTGGACCTTGTTCAGGTCTCTTTCAGGGATTACTTCTATAACTGTTATGTTTTGGGCCGACTTCGTCATGTCGGGCCCTTCTAAGTTATTTTTGTAATCCTCTTTCTTGGACCTTGTTCAGGTCTCTTTCAGGGATTACTTCTATAACTGTTATGTTTTGGGCCGACTTCGTCATGTCGGGCCCTTCTAAGTTATTTTTGTAATCCTCTTTCTTGGACCTTGTTCAGGTCTCTTTCAGGGATTACTTCTATAACTGTTATGTTTTGGGCCGACTTCGTCATGTCGGGCCCTTCTAAGTTATTTTTGTAATCCTCTTTCTTGGACCTTGTTCAGGTCTCTTTCAGGGATTACTTCTATAACTGTTATGTTTTGGGCCGACTTCGTCATGTCGGGCCCTTCTAAGTTATTTTTGTAATCCTCTTTCTTGGACCTTGTTCAGGTCTCTTTCAGGGATTACTTCTATAACTGTTATGTTTTGGGCCGACTTCGTCATGTCGGGCCCTTCTAAGTTATTTTTGTAATCCTCTTTCTTGGACCTTGTTCAGGTCTCTTTCAGGGATTACTTCTATAACTGTTATGTTTTGGGCCGACTTCGTCATGTCGGGCCCTTCTAAGTTATTTTTGTAATCCTCTTTCTTGGACCTTGTTCAGGTCTCTTTCAGGGATTACTTCTATAACTGTTATGTTTTGGGCCGACTTCGTCATGTCGGGCCCTTCTAAGTTATTTTTGTAATCCTCTTTCTTGGACCTTGTTCAGGTCTCTTTCAGGGATTACTTCTATAACTGTTATGTTTTGGGCCGACTTCGTCATGTCGGGCCCTTCTAAGTTATTTTTGTAATCCTCTTTCTTGGACCTTGTTCAGGTCTCTTTCAGGGATTACTTCTATAACTGTTATGTTTTGGGCCGACTTCGTCATGTCGGGCCCTTCTAAGTTATTTTTGTAATCCTCTTTCTTGGACCTTGTTCAGGTCTCTTTCAGGGATTACTTCTATAACTGTTATGTTTTGGGCCGACTTCGTCATGTCGGGCCCTTCTAAGTTATTTTTGTAATCCTCTTTCTTGGACCTTGTTCAGGTCTCTTTCAGGGATTACTTCTATAACTGTTATGTTTTGGGCCGACTTCGTCATGTCGGGCCCTTCTAAGTTATTTTTGTAATCCTCTTTCTTGGACCTTGTTCAGGTCTCTTTCAGGGATTACTTCTATAACTGTTATGTTTTGGGCCGACTTCGTCATGTCGGGCCCTTCTAAGTTATTTTTGTAATCCTCTTTCTTGGACCTTGTTCAGGTCTCTTTCAGGGATTACTTCTATAACTGTTATGTTTTGGGCCGACTTCGTCATGTCGGGCCCTTCTAAGTTATTTTTGTAATCCTCTTTCTTGGACCTTGTTCAGGTCTCTTTCAGGGATTACTTCTATAACTGTTATGTTTTGGGCCGACTTCGTCATGTCGGGCCCTTCTAAGTTATTTTTGTAATCCTCTTTCTTGGACCTTGTTCAGGTCTCTTTCAGGGATTACTTCTATAACTTTTATGTTTTGGGCCGACTTCGTCATGTCGGGCCCTTCTAAGTTATTTTTGTAATTGTCTTTCTTGGACCTTGTTTAGGTCTCTTTCAGGGATTACTTCTATAACTTTTATGTTTTGGGCCGACTTCGTCATGTCGGACCCTTCTAAGTTACAGTAATCTTCTTTTATAGGGCTGGCCAGACCTCTTTCCAGGGATTTACTTATAACTTGGGTTATTGTGACTGGTCCGACTTCTTAATGTCGGCCAGTCTTTAAGTTATTTTTTAGCAATCCATTTTATTAAGACCTCGTCAGGTCCTTTCTATGGATCACTTTCGATAACTTCTTGCATTATTCTGTTTTTATCTTTGCCGATTTGTAGAAATTGGGTTTAATCCTCGCTTGGTCGACCTTTTGATGGATTTGGTTTTCATCTCTGTTGGTCTTCATCGCAATTGTGCAGTGAATTCGATTTTCACTTTCTGCCGATCTGTTGCTTTATAATCGGACGATGAATGTTTCAGATTAATGCGGCTTGAGAATTTGTAGAATATCTAAACATATTTTATTCAAAAGAAAATGCAAATATACATGTGGAAGATTTATCCCTCTAAGTTGGGCAATTTATAGGTCTTGGCTTGGCTCCTCATTAAAAAACCTTTTCAAGAAAAAGAGTGCGCCTTGTCCTAAGATCCTTCATCATCCCTAACTATAGTACCTTCTTAGGTTGCAGGCGTGCCACGACCTAGGGAGTTCTCGTCTATCGAGTTCGGACAGCCTGTAGTAGCCCTTTTCCAGTACTTCTACGACTCGGTAGGGTCCTTTCCAGTTTGCTGCCAGCTTTCCTTCTCTAGGTCGAGTTGTTCCGATATCATTTCGGATTAGGATGAGGTCATTCTCAGCAAAACCTCGTGGCACTACCTTTTGATTATATCTCGAAGTCATTCGACGCTTTAGTGCTTCTTCCCTGATCCGAGCTCTTTCTTGGACTTCCGGGAGTAGGTCGAGTTCTTTCCTTTGAAGTTGGGAGTTGGCTTCTTCATTATAGTGGACCACTCTAGGCGACCCTTCTTCAATCTCTACTGGGATCATTGCCTCTATTTCGTATGTTAATCGGATGGGTGATTCCTTTGTGGTGGAATGTGGCGTTGTTCGGTATGCCCATAGGACTTGTGGGAGCTCCTCAGCCCAGCTCCCTTTGCGTCCTGTAATCTCCATTTTATCGCAGCCAATATGACTTTGTTGGCAGCTTCGCCTTGTCCATTGGCTTGGGAATGTTCTACGAAAGTAAATTGTTGTTTTATGTTCAAGTCGGCCACTAACTTTCTGAAGCCTGCATCTGTGAATCGGGTGCCATTGTCTGTGGTGATGGAGTATAGAACCCCAAACCTTGTGACAATGTTCCTATATAGAAATTTTTGACTTCTTTGAGTAGTGACATTAGCTAGGGGTTCTGCCTCGATCCACTTTGTAAAGTAGTCTACCCCTACTATAAGGAATTTAACTTGTCCCGATCCCTGAGGGAAGGGTCCGAGAAGGTCGAGTCCCCATTTTGCAAATGGCCATGGTGAGGTCACGCTGATGAGTTCCTCTGGCGGGGCAATGTGAAAGTTGGCATGTTTCTGGCATGGTAGACATGTCTTTACAAACTCTGCAGCTTTCTTTTGTAGAGTTGGCCAATAAAATCCTGCTCGGAGTACTTTTTTGGCGAGAGCTTGCGCTCCGAGATGATTGCCACAAATGCCACTGTGTACTTCTTCTAGAACTTCCTTTGTGTTGGAAGTCGACACACATTTTAATAATGGGATTGAAATCCCTCTCTTGTATAGAGTATTGTTTATGATGGTGTAATGTTGTGCCTCTCGTTTTAACCTCTTTGCCTCTTTTTCGTCTGTAGGGAGTGTTTCTGTTTTGAGGTAGTTAATTATGGGAGTCATCCATCCTTGATCCTGACCTGTTATGGCTAGGACTTTTTCTTCTTCCGAGATTGACGGACTCTATAGTATTTCTTGGATGAGGCTTCTATTGTTGCCCCCTAGTTTGGTGCTGGCTAGCTTTGAGAGTACGTCAGCTCGGGCATTCTGTTCTCGGGGTATGTGACGAACCTCATATTCTTCGAGTTGTCCGAGCTGTTCCCTAGTTTTGTCCAAGTACTTTTTCATGGTGGGGTCTTTGGCTTGGTAGCTCCCTGCTATTTGTGAAGTGACTACTTGTGAGTCGCTGAAGATGGTAAGCTTTTGAGCTCCAACATCCCTAGCCAGCTTTCAAACCAGCTAATAGTGTCTCATATTCCACTTGATTGTTTGAGGTAGGAACCCAAACTTGAGGGATAGTTCAATTTGAGTCCCTTGGTTGCTTTCAATTATCACACCCACGCCACTTCCATTTTTATTTGAGGAACCGTCCACATAGAGGTTCCATTCTGTGGGGGTTTCGGGGTGTCTGTAAATTCTGCAATGAAGTTGGCCAGGTATTGTGATTTAACGGCCGTATGAGCTTCGTATTGAAGATCAAATTCAGAAAAATCGACGACCTATTGCAAGATTCTACCTGCTAAGTCCGTTTTCTACAAAATCCCCTTTATGGGCTGGTTTGGTCTGAATCCTGATGGTGTGAGCTTGGAAGTATGGATAAAGTCGTCGAGATGTTAGTATGAGGGCGTAGGAAAATTTTTTTATTTTTTGGTAGTTCAACTCGGATCCTTGTAATGCTTTACTGATGAAGTATACCGGTTGTTGCCCACTGTCGTCTTCTCGAACTTTTGCTGAGGCTACTGCTCGACTTCCTACCGCGAGGTACAATATGAGTGGTTCTCCTTTTCGTGGCCGAGTTAGGATAGGTGGTTGTCCTAGGAATCTCTTGAACTCTTGGAAGGCTTGCTCGCACTCCGTTGTCCATTCAAACTTTTTTCCTTTCCTTAGAGTGGCGTAGAAGGGGAGAGATCTTATTGCCGATCCGGCTAGAAATCTGGACAAGGCTGCCAACCTCCCGTTGAGTTGTTGCACCTCTTTGACGCAAGTCGGGCTTTTCATGTCGAGTATGGCCCGGCATTTATCCGGATTTGCTTCTATTCCTCTTTGTGTGAGCATAAAACTCAGGAATTTGCCAGCTTCTACTGCGAAGGTGCATTTTGCAGGATTGAGTCGCATGTCATGCCTTCTTATAGTGTCGAATACTTGGGTCAGGTCGGACAATAGCGTCTCTTCACTTTGTGTCTTTATTAACATGTCGTCTACATAGACTTCCATGATTTTTCCGATATGATCTGAAAAGACTTTATTCATTAACCTTTGATAAGTGGCTCCTGCATTTTTAAGACCAAAAGGCATTACGATGTAGCAGTAGTTTGCTTTTGGGGTTAAGAATGAGTTTTTTTTTTTGGTCGGGTGGATGCATTGGGATTTGATTGTATCCCGAATACGCGTCCATGAACGAGAGGTATTTATATCCGGAGGAGGCATCCACCAGCGCATCGATACTTGGGAGTGGATAAGGATCTTTTTGGTAGGCTTTGTTGAGATCAGTGTAGTCGGTGCACATTCGCCACTTCCCATTTGATTTTTTCACCAAGACGACGTTAGCTAGCCATAGTGGGTACTTGACTTCTCTTATGAATCCTGTCTCCAATAGAGCTTGTACCTGCACTTCCACAGCTTGGGATCATTTTGGTCCGAGCTTTCTCCGTCTCTGTTGTACTGGCCGAGATCCTAGGTAGACCGCCAACTTGTGGTACATTAATTTGGGGTCTATGCCTGGCATGTCTGTAGCTTTCCATGCAAAGAGGTCGATGTTATCTCATAAGAACTGTACGAGTAATTCTTTTATGTCTCCTCGGGAAATCGTGCCAATATTGGTTGTTTTGTCCGGGGTGTTTCCGATCTAGATTTTCTCTACTTCACCTTCGGGTTGTGGGCGGAGTTCTTCTCGCCTCTGAACTCCCCCGAGTTCGATTGTGTGGAACTTTTCTCCTCCGTCTCTGAAGTTTAAACTTTCGTTGTAGCAGCGGCGCGCCGTCTTCTGGTCTGCTTTTATTGTAGCTATCCCTTCTGCAGTTGGGAATTTCATGCATAGATGTGGAGTTGAGACTATTGCGCCGAGCTGATTTAACGTTGTCCGACCTATTAAGGCATTGTAGCTCGAACTTACGTCGACCACGATGTAGTCTATCTTGAGTGTTCTTGACAGGCTTCCTTTTCCGAAGGTTGTGTGTAGTGAAACGTATCCAAGTGGTTGAACTGGGGTGTCTCCCAGTCCGAACAAGCTGTTCGGATATGCTCTTTGTTCTTTTTCTTCCAGGCCGAGCTTGTCGAAGGCAGTTTTGAATAAGATGTCGGCGGAGCTCCCTTGGTCTATCAGTGTGCGGTGGAGATTTGCGTTTTCCAGTATAATAGTGATGACCATGGGATCGTCGTGTCCTGAGATGACACCGGATGCCTCTTCTTTGGTGAAAGTGATTGCGGGGAGGTCGGGTGCTTCCTCCTTTCCCTCGACATGGTATACTTCTTTAAGATATCTTTTGCAAGATGATTTGGATATTCCTCCTCCCGTAAATCCACCGTGTATCATGTGGACGTGTCTTTCTGGTGTACGAGGTGATCGCTCGGTTCGTCCGACATCTTCGTCCCTTCTTCTTTTTCTTTGCTCATCGTCTCGGGTGGCCATGTACCGATCCAATTTTCCTTCTCTTACTAGTTTTTCTATGACATTCTTTAAGTCAAAACATTCGTTGGTAGAATGCCCGCGGATTCGATGGTATTCACAATATTCAGTCCGATTTCCTCCTCCTTTTTTGCCTTTGAGTGGTTGAGCTGGGGGTATTTTTTCAGTGTGGCAAACTTCTTTGTAGATATCCACAAGGGACACCCGAAGAGGGGTGTAATTGTGGTATTTTTTTATTTTCTCCCCATGTCGATCTTCCTTCTTTTTGGACTCTTTGTCCTTATCCCGGGAGGGGTGGGTGAATCCGGATTTTGAGGTCTCTCCTAGTCGAGAGTTTTCCTCCATGTTGATGTACTTCTCTGCTTGTTCTTGCACTTCGTTCAGAGATATGGGGTGTTTTTTCGATATAGATTGACTAAAAGGTCCCTCTCGCAAGTCGTTGATGAGGCCCATAATGGCAGCCTCTGTTGGTAGGCTTTGTATGTCCAGGCATGTTTTGTTGAATCTTTTCATGTAACTACGAAGGCTTTCCCGATCTCCTTGCTTAATTCCTAATAGACTTGGGGCGTGTTTAGCCTTATCTTTTTGGATGGAGAATCTGGCCAGAAACTTCTTGGCTAAGTCGTCGAAGCTTGAGATGGACCTAGGAGGTAGATTGTCGAACCACCTGATTGCTGTCTTTGTTAAAGTAGTTGGAAAGGCTTTGCAGCGGATTGCATCTGAAGCGTCGGTGAGATACATTCTACTTTTGAAATTGCTGAGATGATGGCCGGGATCTGTAGTGCCATCGTACAAAGTCATGTCTGGAAGTTTGAAGTCCTTAGGGATTTCGGTCTTCATGATCTCCCTAGTGAATGGGTCTTGATCCTTGCGAGAGTTGTCCTCAGGGGTGGATCGAGTAGCTTTGGCTTTGAGATTGGCTTCGAGTTTTAGAAGTTTATCTTCTAATTCTCGGTGTCGCCTTATCTCCCTTTGTAGATCCTTCCCAACTTCTCGATGATGTTGGGCTTCTTTTTCAAGTTGCTTTAAAAGATCTTGAAGCGCCTCTATTGCTCTCGGAATTGGTGGATTTTTGTCCTTGTTAGATTCTGGGGTATCTTTCGGTGTAGTGTCCGCGTTTTTGTGCGGCGTTCTATCCTCTAGATCTGAATCGTGGTCGTTGTCATGGTCATCCACCATGGTGGTGGGGTGACTTCCAGGTTCCCCGGCAACGGCGCCAATGTTTCGAGGGTTACCTGAAACTGTAGGTCGATCTCGGACGAGATCTTCTGTACTGGTCAGAGATGACGTGTCCGGCTGGTGAGTGGCGGCTGGAGCTGTTGTATCCGACTTGTGGACTGGCTATGCTGCTGATCCTTCGTCACCGGAGGGTGGGGGGTACCTGCAAGGGACTTCGATGCTTAAGTTAGCAAGGTATTAAGCAGATTTTTAGTAGAATCAGAGTATGAGTTATACATGGGTGCTCCAGTGTATTTATAATAGCGTGGGCTGACCTTCTTAGATAGGATAAGTTAGTTATCTTATCTTATCTTTATCCTATCTTTGGGTGAGGTCAGCTTATCTTCAAGGAAACCGCCTTTATCTCTATAGGCTTGGACTGCCTTTGGACTTGGGTCGTGTTCCTCTATTTGGGCCCTTTACTAGGCTTTCCTGGCAGTTTGGCCGAGCTCTTTGAGAAGAGGTCGGATAGTCGGACCTGAAGAGGTCGGTCGTCTTGTCGCTAAACATCCCGGGTCGGATTGCTGCCACTGAAGTAGGGAGGTCTGTTGTTGAACTAACTTTCAGTAAGCGTGTAAGCCACAATGTTTGCACCCATGTTGTTGGTTATGGATCTTTGCTCTAAATTGTGAAGCTTGACTCCTTAAAATCGGGTTCTTGATACCAATTGATAGTAATGCTAGAACTTGAGAAAGGGGAGGTTAAATCAAGTTTTCAATCACAGAAGTTCTTTGCTCTGTTTTTATAAAAGCAGATTATGTAGTAGATTTTTTTCGTTTTATCTCTAAAACCAGAACAAAATAGAGTAGGGAAGAAGAGAATTAGGCAAGCATATATTTTGGTTCGGTTTCCTTATGCAATGAAACCTACATCCAGTCTCCACCATAACTATGGTGGAATTTTCACTATAATCAAACTGATTATATATACCAATACCAATGAATTACAACCTAATTCATCTAGTATCAATCACTAAACTTCTAACCAAGCTTAGTCGCCACCAAGTGCTGTTCCAACTTGGCTAAGAAAAACCCAACTGATTCAACAACCACCTCCCAACTTGGCAAGGGGAATTAATCCTAATTCAATAATAACCAAATACACAAAAAAAAAATTTTTTTGAATTTTTCAATATATATCTCTTACTTCTTTTCTCTCATGGCTTTTCTATTTTTCACCTCACTATGATTTGCCTTTTTCTCAATTATAGAAAGATAAACATTGGATAGCCAAAACAATGAAATCTAAAATGAAGCTCAAGATGAAGAAAAATAATTCTGCATGTATGAGATGATGTTTTGAATTTTTCACTCTATTTTTCTTGTTTTCAAATGTTTTTAAGAGCCAACTATATAGTGAGAACTTTGATTCATCAAATTAGTTCACCACCTCTTTATTTTCCTTGCTAATTCTGCCTGTTTTAGCTGTCCTTTTTGGCATGCATTACTTTTTTCATTTTGCTCCATTATTTCTGTTGTCCATGCTGTTGTCTTCTTTGGTATGCCTTGCCTTTCTATTTTGCTCCACTATCCTTTGTTGTTCTTAAAGTTGCAATTGCAATTCGTTTTACTCTTCTGATGTCTTTGTTATGTTGTTAATATTCTAGTGTCTTAGTTGTCTCTCATTCATCATAATGTTGCCAAATATCTCATTTTCTTTTACTTCCCTCTCTCTTAGCAAATGCAGAACTTTTCTCTTTGTATCTTAATTCTGATTTTTGTCTTTATATGCATTGGATTGATGGTTTGATTTTTGCATTGTGAAAGTTTACTGAAACATGAGGTGGACTGAGAGATGTATTATCAAGTATTGAGCCTGCCATATTCATAAACCATTAGCATACTTTTTGAGCTTTTAACCAAGTATAGTGTTTGTTACCATCTTAATATATATCAAAATAAATTCTAACTCAACAGTTCATTTACGAATTTGTTGTATATTGTGTTTGTCTTTATAAAAATGCTATTTGTAAACTAAAATTAGTTAGCAAAATCAGTCACTATATATTTGTGTATAAATACATAGGTTGTTAGTTTATTTTCAATTTATATTTTGTATTTCAATATGTATTTTATATTAGTAATTGATTTTAATGGCTAATTTTAGTGTACACATAATATAGTCGATTTAATAATTATCCTTTGCATTTGAACTCAATTGTTTTTTGGAAAAACAACCATTTGTACCCATGAACTTTACGAACGCTGACAAAAGTATCAATTAAAGAAGGAAACTAATGTTGTATCCATCATAGATGGATTCCGTACGATAAAAGTACCCAAATCCTAAATTTATGTTGACTTTTTAATAAAATTCCAGAATTACCCCCACCATTATCTTCAACCCCTCCTCTCTTCTTTCCCAAATCTCAAACACCTCCATTGCCTAAAAACCTTAATCTCAATACCTAAAAACCCCAAATTACCATTTTCGTAACCCTAATCTCAATTACGCCAGAACTTACAATTACGCCAGGCCATTTCTCATAAGAATAAATTTAGGGGTATTGAGATTAGGGTTAAGAAAATGGTAATTTGGAATTTTTAGGTATTGAGATTAGGGTTTTTAGGCAATGGAGGTGTTTGAGATTTGGGAAAGAAGAGAGCAGGGGTTGAAGATAATGGTGGGGGTAATTCTGGAATTTTATTAAAAAGTCAACATAAATTTAGGATTTAGGTACTTTTGTCGTACGGAATTCATCTTTGATAGATATAACATTAGTTTCCTTCTTTAATGGATACTTTTATCAGCGTTCGTAAAGTTCATGGGATTTTCCATTGTTTTTCTATTGTCTTATAAGCCATGCGTCCTTTTTCTCCTCTCC
>NC_029785.2:126282093-126282802 GCF_000816755.2 Arachis ipaensis | reverse complement strand
GCCGCCAACTTCAAAATCGTTTATTTGGTGTGAAGTGTGAAATATGAACTATATATGAGCATAAATATAAGTTGAAATATGTAATTGTCCAAGCTATAGCGACGGTGTGTTTGGAGCACTATCTCTTTTCCTTGTAGCTCCTCCCCTGATCAGCTCCAACAAGTCATAATAAATCATTAGTATTTGTTAATATAATAAATCATCATTACAAGATACTTAACCAACTCTTAGGATTCATGGAATTCAGATTACAATAGACTGATAGAGTACCACTAGATTCTCTCCGGGGACCATCATATACAATACAATTGAATATTCCTCATTATCATCATGAGTTCATTATTCGACCAAGTTTTATGAAGTTTACTTTGATAGCGGAAAAAATTAATAATGCATGTTAACAAAGGTTATTTCCTTATTTTAGGAATAAGGGATGGATTAGTAAAAAACTAAAATAAAAATAGAATTTAATATTGATATAATAAAAAATTGTATACAAACATCTAATTAAATAGCCATTAATGATGTCAGATGAACACCCAATCGCTGGGGACAACCGAAAATTGGAAACAAGAGTGCGGACATTCTTTCTTATTCCACACGGCATCATCCTCTCTCTGTTTCCTTCACTCCCATTTTTCAGTATTTATTCTTTATCACACAGTATAATATCTTAACATGTTAATCATTAATCATGCGAGAATATTCT
>NC_029785.2:126236280-126282016 GCF_000816755.2 Arachis ipaensis | reverse complement strand
TATCAGATTTGATTATTCTTGTAATTTATTATTTTATTAAAAAATGAGTAAATTAATAATTTAATATAAAATTTGATTTAATAGTTGATTTGTAGGATTTACCTTCAAATATATGAGACGAACTGAACCGTGCATTTGGGTACAAGATAGGGAAATGACCAAACTAGAAAAGGAAATGCAACAAATGTGAGACGGTTCTTACAGTTGTCATGTAGCGAGTGCCGATGAAGCCCAATGATAAATGGGCTCCATCTGAAGCCCATTTCGTAGTGTGACTAGTTTCATAAAATCCAAAGCGGGACCACAACTAGTTGACAATGAAGTGGGCCCCACCACTAAAAAAGGATATGATATACAAGGGGCTGAAGGCTCCCTAGTGGGGCCCGTGTAGGACTTTGGTTTTACCCTACAGAGAGAGAGGGAGATAAAGATGGATAATAGAGAGTTGAGGATGTTAATGCCTTAATGGCCTTTGTTTGGAGGCAAAATGATGAGTCATGTGCTGGCAATAGACAACATAATTTAATTAATGAATAAGGTCCCATTTTCAAACACGCACTTTCTTTACCATAAGCTCTTGTTAATGTATAAATAGCATTTATAATTGTGTAAAATTTTTAAAAAATAATTTTTTATATTTTATTATATTAAATAAGTTAACTACAAAAAATTACACTAATTCAATTATTTTTTTAGTTTTTTGTCGATCATTATCAATTGATTATTTTGCCTAAACTGAATCGATTTAACGATTGATTTTCGATTAATTCAATCAAAATCAACCGAATTTGATTTGATTCTCATAACCACGATATATATATATAGTTATGATATTTTTAAAGCTCCTATAAAATTCATATAGAATATTTAAGGTTTAAAACTTTAAACTTATTTTCTAAAAATTTATTACTATTCTGCATGTAGAGCCCAAGAAAAAATTAATGAAAGAAGATAAATAAATACCTAGTGTTATTATGGAAATGATGAGATACGTGCATGTTTGTTGTTTGTAAGAACTAAAAACTAGGTGATTTGTCAGTTTCCGCGGCCTCTAAAGTAGTAATCTTCTATTACTCTATCTATTTTGGAAGTACAAAGTTCTTGCTATACATGTGGTTCCTTTGTTGTTATTGTTGTTTTTATTTTTTATTTTTTTTTAATGCTTTGAAAGCCATGCAATTGAAGCGACAACGCAGCTGGCTCTTTCAATTCGTTGTGTTGTGTTGTGTTGTGTTCTTTATTTTGTCTTTTGTTCTGTCCGTTAGTTTTGTTTGTTTTCTCGCTTTTCCCATTGCCTCCGAATTATCCAGCTTTGTTACTATGTACTACTGCTTGCTAGCACTGCATTACTATAATAAATTATATTTAATTTGAATTTTAAAACGACTTCGAACTTTGATTTTCTGGGAAACTATGCAATAATAGTAGTCTTGGTTTAAGAACTGTAGTTGTGTCTTGATCTTACTAAAACTTAATTAAGTTATTATTAAAAGAAATTTATCGGCTATTTTAACACTTCATCTCAGCCAATATGCCTTTCAATTGGCAGACATGATTTTTAAATTCTATTATTATTTCCTCAAAACCAACAATTATTTATGTTTGATCACTTGTTTTGAAAACTCCAGACAAACCAACCTACCAATGAAAATGCCACATGTCCAGATTTTTAAAATGTATTTAAGTCCTATCAGCTTAAATTTATTTGTTTCAACTTTAATTTAGCCTCTTTAATCAATGACTTTTAGGAGAACTAGTTACGAACTAATTACAAGTTTGTTTAAATTAAAAAAATTTTAGATCATTGCTTAATTAGTACTGCCATTTCCGTGAAAATTGCTAATAATTGATAGGATTAGTTTAGCGTAAAGATGCAAAAAGCAAGAAAGCATGTACTTTAATGACCTTAGTTTATCAACAACTAAAGGTTAAGTAATAATGGTTTCATAATGTGCAGCATCAGATTCTAAAATCACAATGTTCATTTTATGCATTTAGAGAAAGCAAAAACATTTAGAAGAAGTAAAAATAAATTTAGTTAATACTTATTTTAAGGACATACGAAAAATGAATAAATTACATTTATATCCATAAAAGATACAGACTGACAAATGTATTTATATAATATAAGAATAGAACGACAATTATAATTACAGAAGATGGCTTCCATGTGCCAAAAGTACCCGGACGTTGGTTACACAATTGGTCCATTAGGGTATTTTTGGCACACAAAAGCTATCTTTTGTGGGTACAATTATCGTTTTATTTTTATATGGATACATTTGTCTGCATTTGTATCTTTTATGGATACACATGGTAATTTATTATTATTAGTAAAAAATTTTAAATATTTTTATTTAATAAATACAAAATAATATATTAAAAATTTAAATTTTTATATTTAAAAATAATTAATTTATTATCTTAACATAATCTTTAGAATATAAGTTAGATAAAAAATTTCAAATGTTATATTATATCTAAGATGAATTATCCTTAGACGTATAAATATGTCGGTCTGAATATTACCGTGAAAAAAAAAAGTGGGGAATATATATGTAAGAAACGACAAGAGTGCATCCAAGAGAATAAAGAATAGAATAGAAGAAGCAAAGTAACCATGATGGTGAGCTTAATTAGGACAGGGGATCCGATCGAGGGGACCTATATATTTTTAAATGGCATATGGCTTCGGACCCTTCGTAAAGGACATGCATATGAATATATGATACATAGACACATATACATGGCTCTCTTTGCTATGTTGTCGTCTTTAATTTCACTCTCCCTCGATTATTACGCTGTTGACTTTTTTGCATAGCATAAGTAGCTGGTACTATATATATATGCTTCTAGCTCCACCATGCATCTGTCTTTAATCTTCATGCACTAATTCATCACTGCAATCTTGTTATTGGGGTTAGTTACGATGTGATGCTCACCCAACAACCATTATCTCATCATCTCTTTGGGTTAGGGCATCACGTGCCTATTGCTTATTACCAGTTTTGGGGGAACAAAATATTAAACAAGCCAACACGTTATTATCTTATTATAATTTAATTTGTTGGTTTAGGTGTTACTTCTACAATAATCGTCTCTAACTTTTCTTCTACTCATCCTTAATTTATTCTGTTGAGCCAATAAACCATGACTGTTTCAATGTTGTTAACTTTATTAAGAACCAATTATTCAAACTCACCTATATGGACATGTAAGAAACTAAGAAATAGGGGTGTACATTAAAATCCAAAATGGGGTTAATGGGTAAAAAAATTATAATCACATTTTGGTTAACTAATTTAATAAAATTATTTTAAAAATTATATCTATATTTTTTAAAATTAATTAATCATAACTAAAATTAAAAAACAAATCATAGAACATATTTAAATATTTTAAACATGGTTTTCCTTCCTTTGATTTCTCCCTAAACTCTGTCTAGCTAAAGCTAATGGCTTGAAAGATGACAGAAATGAGAAATTAGTTAGTCTTGTGAAGATCATGATGATTCAATAATAATTCTTAGTTTCTTACAAAGATAAAAACAAAACAAAAAAGAGTCACTATATATTATGAGATTCACAATCATAACCAACTGTACTGATGGGGAGAATCACGGAATTAAGGGCATAAGGGAAAACGACAAGATTCGCATTACATGTAGCAATTGGTTGATAGTGAAATAGAATTAAGTCTATGCTTCCACTATGTGTGATGCAAAAACATTGATTTGCCATAATCATCTACACAACCATATATCAAAACCACTTTGCTTTTGCAATGGCATGTGTATCAATGGGAAGGGCTTTAAGTATTCCAGAAATATTGGTATTCTAGTAATTTTAATCACAAAATATGTACATAATTAATATCAGAATACTTGAAAATTTCTCATTATTTAAATTTAATTTGGCATTTATACCTAAGCAAGGAAAGCTTATATATGTGATGGGTAGATAGGAAATGAATCATGAATCAAAGCTCTCCTTCTGTCATAACATGGCTAGCACTATCAAATTGGCCTCTTTTAGGTCGCCCAGGCACTGTAAAAACAAGTTAACAAGGTAATACTTTTTATTTTTGATATTGAGAAGAAGATAGTGTTTTACAAGGTTGTTGGAGTATGATGTGATTAACCAAAATGTGAAGAACATAAATTGAATCATCATATTTGTCACTTAAAACACAAATTTGAAAGTCAAATTTGTATATTTTAATTTTTTTAATGTACAAATCTGGTACCTCGTCCAAACCTAATTCTTAGATTTTGTTTTTATTTTATCTTTTCTTAACAAATTTAATCCTCAGATTTCTATAGAAATTTAAAACAAAAATTCTTCTTCATAATGATAAAAAAACACACCCACTATTCCATAACGCTACATAACACATCAAAAGGTTCCATTACTAAAAGAATAAACCACCTATCTGAAAGAAAAAGAAAAATTGGAACTTTTATAGAATCAGGCCAGTAACCCTAAAGCAGTAATGATAGTTTTGCACTTTAGTTTCTCCACTATTGTTGTGCTTATTTTAGGAAGGCATAAGCCATAAAGAGAATAAAAAGATAAATTTACTTGTACCAAAAAAAAGAGAAACTAAAAGGAACAAATAACTTTAATTTTACATAAATATGTAATCATACTACTGTATCAATAAAAGTATTTCATTCAACTATTTATTATGACAAAAATTATTTTCTGAAATACAGTGTATCCATAAATAAAATTAAATGCAAACAAATACCAAAAGAAAAATGAGTTTGCTAGTGAGTGTCCTTATTACCTCGCTAATATGTCTGCTAGAGGTAAAAATCTTCACAAAGAAACATATGTTAATATTGTTTTATGCATTGAATAATATTTAAAAAAATAACAAACATCATATATTTACTCTCCTAACAAAGATGATAATAACACTGATTAGTCATCACTATAAGAAAAAAACGGCTTGTCATGTTCTTGAGAGAAGAGGTACCTGCTCTTTTGGAATTGCATAATGAAAGCGAGCAAGCAGAAGAAGCCAATTTAATTTGATGCAGAAAGGAACATAGGAAGAGGCAGATTTGTATAATTGCTCTTATTTTATTTGCTTCCAAATAGTGATCACATCAGAGCTATCTGTTCATCCATCCTCCATATACCATATTCCTCGGAAACATAGATTGAGTGATGAGGGACAATGTTCAATAATGTAGAGCGGACATTTGTATAGGAGTCATGTACTTAACCCTATGAATACATGACCTGATACATCCTTGTGTGTGTCTATATCTGAATGTATGAATGTGTTTATAACATGCTTCCTTTTCATCATTTACACCTGCTACCACCTGATGACTAGTTGAATCACACACACTGCCAACGCCAAAAATTATTTAAGTTTTGTTCTTTACATTATTCATGCATGCCCCACCACCATCATGATCAAATTATCCACGAAATTTCAAAATATGGAAACGTGACTGATTCATAATTTTGTTGTTTCCAATGATATTAAAGGTTAATATGTGAAATCCTTTATCCTTCTGATCAACGGAATCTGGAACATAGAAGCTAGAGCATCTTGTGACACAAAAGACTGAATTATCCACGCGAGCCAAACAGAAGTAAATCAATTCAAGATGCAATCACAGTCACCTCTTGTAGTTACCATGAGAACTGTTGCAATGGCCAATTGGTGAATAATTTGCCCACAGTTGCAAAAGTTTCCGTGCTGGTCCTAGGCTGCTTTCAATCTTATTCCATTTTGATTTTTTTTTTTTNNNNTTTTGGGGTCTTGAGTTTCCTTTTGATTGAAACAGTTATATAACGACATCAAGTTACATTCTTAATTTAAACTTGGATCATTACTCATCATATCATGAATGATTCAATATAACAGTAGCTCGCTCTAATGGGTCTGGGCCGGGGGATGATTTCCCTTTCCAGTTTCTAGTCATTGAGTGAAACACCAAAAATAATGTTGTTGTATTTTATTTGATAATAAATTAAAATAAATTTGAAAACATAATTTATTATTATTTTTTTCATTCAAAAATTTTTTTAAAAAAATATAATAATAAAATAATATAATTATAAAAAATTAATAAAAATAATAAAGATAAATAAAAAATGGTAGAAACTCAGGTGCAATCGACTTTACGTGAAGTTAATAGATGAGAGTCATTAGATGGTTTGACTGATTTGACTAAATTTTCATATAACGACTCTCAATTATCGACTTCACTAAAGTCGACTGCACCTGAATTTCCACCGTCTGTGTCCATATCTCAATGTTTTGTACTCGTAAACAAACTAGTCCTTGATTTTGTGAAGCATTAATAGTAGTAGGAATTCCCAAGGCACTCAACTCACTTTTGCTTTAATTTTACAAAACTTCAATAATGCATCAATATTCGGTTTTTTTTTTTTTTTGGGCCAATCACGCATGGTACAAACTACAAAGGCGCCATAAACCATTTGGTTTTCCAAGTTTTTCATTCTATGACAGGTAACAAAACAGAGACAGTATTCTCAAACATTGGCACAAACTGAGGACGCACAAGAGTTGGACAAATCTATGCACATTGAACAGCTAGTAAACCATTCTCTTTATAAGTTCCCGAAAGTAAAAAGTGGGGTTGGGAGATGACCAAAAATAACAAAAACTAACGACCTAACTAACTAACTAACTCTCATCCATTATATTTGTAGTACAGTCACAAAAAAAACACATCGAGAGCTACCATCATCAAGACAGAAGCATTGTGGTATGCCTAAGCTTGTGCACCAAGCTCCAAGAGTAGAGTGCGACTGATGGCATCAGATCCGGGGCCAGTGAATTGAACAGGACCTACATTAAAGAACATTAATATGTTATGTCATGAGGATACTCCAATCCAAAATAAACACAGTTGAACTTATAACAATTTTGTTTTGCCAACATAAATGTAAAGAAGAATGATTTATAGTAAGCAGGCAGAAGAAACAGTAAGAAAGTACCTGGACTGATGTAGCAATTCTTCAGGGCCCACTCATCGCGCCACAAGGCAAACTTTTTGAAGGGCGCCCCTGATGATTCAACATGAAATGTGTTACCAAAGAGGAGTATCAGATATTGCAAGTTCACATTTACAAAGAACGGAGAATATGGTTCCATCTACTGTAAGTTTGGGCAACCGACTATGTCATAGCAATTATATATTAATGTGAATCATAACAGGTTTCACATTATTATGTTTCAACTCTTTTTTTTCCTTTTGGTTTCCCACAATATCCCCCAACCCGACAGACCAATGACTAATCCTCCACAGATCTGAGCTCTATTTAAGGGTTTGCTGCTGACTAATGGGTTGCTGCATGCACAAGGTGGGATTCGAACTCACGACACTTGCTTAAGCGAACTAGTTAGTTAATCACGAGACCAACCCAAGTTCCAAGTCTATTTATGTATATGATATATGAAACAAAATAATATAAATTTATAAAACAGTAATAAAATTAAATAGAAAAAGTTAGTCTCTATTCTTAAAATAAATATTTTATAAGGGAGAAGAGGGAAAAAAAAGAAAATATTTTCCCTTCTTAGTGAAAAATGTTCCTATTTTGGTGGAGCAAAATAGATGAATAAATCATAAATATACCTTCAAGCTCCACCATTGCCTTCTTGATCACAGGCTTGAACTTACCTGCATAATCACAATTCATAAGGAGCAGAACACGGTAGTCCATAAAATACATAAAATGTTACTTTAAATGCATTTATTGTGAAAACCCAATAAATCCATGTCTTGGAACAATATGGAGAGAGATTTATTTATGAACGCAATTTCAGTGAACAGGCATCAGGCAAATCCGAGCATACCATGTCTCCTTTCCACATCCATAAGTGCAGTGAGAGCAGTTCCACCAACAGTCCATTCCTCTACTGGGGCACACAAATTCGCAACCTGATCAAAAGATCATATAAAATACAGGAGCTTAGTTAGTTAGTTGATAGCTTCATCATCACCAAACAATCTCAACAATCAATTATCAAGAACCTACAAGAAATGTTTAAGTCGATAATAGAAATACAATGAGAAAAGCATTAGGAGAAGCACAAACTGATGATATTAATCCAGTCTTGCCACTTTGAAGGAGGGCTCCAGCACCATAACCCAATGCATAGCAGTAAGTAGAATCAAAGTTAGTTGGCAAACCACATCTCCCTTCATAGCTGCATATTTTATATTAACCATTTAAGTCTACGATGTAAGCTAAAGAAAAACAATTCATAAGTCAAGTTAAAGAGGAAATATAAAGCATATGCATAGTTCATTTTACTTCCCATTTCCCAAGAAACTTATATACCACAACAACTTGCAACTCCAGTTGATAACAATACCAAAATTTGATTAAATACCCGAAAAAGTGAGACTGCCCCTTGAATATATGTTTATATGTGCCTTCTTGCTTTCTCTTCTCCAACTCGGTTTCAACCATTTGGATGAGCATTTTCTCTGTTTCTATCTTTGCAACCTAAATGTGAAGATACCAATGTTGAGGCCTAGTAAAATAGCTAAGTAGCAAAATAAACACAACAAGCATAAGATTAATGATTTAGGACAATAAAACAGGTAAACACCTGAACATTTCCATGTGGATCTCTTTCAAGCAGTAACTGTTCTTGAATTGCTGGAGGTAAGAACTCAAAAAGCTTTAACGATTGATCAGTGAGTTTCTTCTTCCATAACCCGTCCTTGTCCACAATATCATGGGCAAGAATCTCATTCAGTTCTGCAATAAGGTGCTGGACCTGCAAATGGCACAATATGTATGAAAATGCTTATCATCAGCAGGTGTTTCAGTGCTGATTGTACAATGACAGATGACAAATCATAAAGGGCGAAAAACAAGTAAAATAAATTGTTTTTATGAAGAGTAATACCCACTTCTGGAATGAAATCAATTAGACCTTCAGGAATAAGAATGACCCCATAGTTATAATTATTCTCAGCTCTTTTACAAATGATATCTACAATGTAGTCAGTAACATTCTTCAGTGTCATCTTCTTGGCAGCAACCTGAAATGTAGTCAGTAACTTTCTTCAGTGACATCTTTAAGTACTAAAGTTGCACATGAGAACGTATCTTATACTTGGGAAATGGGAAGGGGTAGTGATCACAGATGAATGTTAAGGTATTAGTAATAAAAGCCTCCAATAGATATTTTGCCAGTCCTTCAGCATTGCAGTACCCAAACACTGATTTTATTTTATTTTTTTTATTTTAACTTAGATCCGTACACCAAAAGAAGATGTCAATAGCAGAGAGCCAATTACCAAACTGATGCAACATCCGCAATATGGATGCAAATTATATTGATGCCATTGAACCCCAGACAGCCCAAACACTAGATAAATAATCAGATTTGTGACAAACCTCTTCACCAATAATAGTAATGTTTGGATGAGTTTGTAAAGCACATTCCAATGTGATGTGGGATGCAGCACGTCCCATAAGCCGCACAACTGCAATCAGCAATCATAACTTAACCAATGCTTGAAACACAACAGAACAATCTTGACTAGCTAAGATATAAATAGGAAGCAAAGGGAGTGAGAGAAAATTATAGCATAGAGAAATTCTTACAATGGTAATACTTTCCAGTTGATCGGGCATCTATCATAACATTTCCAATCATTTCTGAGTATATCTGCATTGAATTAACATAAGAATTTGAATAGGGTCAGACCACATTAAACTGCAATTTATATCCATCAACGGACAAGAATCAATGTTTACAATCAGCACCAAAGAGCAGCAAGCCTTAAAAAATACATTGGAAACAACAAGGGATTCACAGTAATTAGGGGTTATAAATATCATACTGAAATTTTAACTACTAATAATGCAATTAGAAGGCAGATGGCATGATAAATGTAAAGCAGCACTAAGGCATGATAAATGTATACAGCAGCGTTTGTTTTGAGGTATCGGAACGGAGACTGGGACTTAGTATCATATTTGTTGACCCAGAAACTGGTACTAAAATTTTAGTTTCTGTCTCCAAAATTTCAGTAGTTCAGTATCTCCAAAAGGTGAGGACACAAGGAGACTGAAATTTTTGGAGACGGAGACTGAAACTTTAATAACATTTTATACCTAACATACCGCCATTTTAATTAATTAATTCCAACTTTATCCTTTGTGCAAATTAAATTAGAGCTTCATTCTTATTTCAGTCTTTGTCTTCCACTTTACACCAAACACAATATTGAGACTTATTTCAGTCGTTGTCTCCCAGTCTCTGTCTCTCTTCCAAACACTACCTTATAAGAGACAGAGACTAAATTAAATCTCTGAAGTTTCAATTGTCTCTATTTGGTCTCTCATTTGTACGCGAGCCTCAATTTAGCCCCCTGAAGTTTCAATTGTCTCTATTTAGTCCAAAACTTTGCGAATGTAACTCATGTTAGTCCCTGAGATAATTTTCAATGCACAAACGTTAACGGAACACTGACGTGGACCACCCAATGCCACCAAATGCCACGTTAGACTCTATAAAATGACGTCATTTTTGTTTTGGTACTCAAATTGCCCAAAAAGATATCGTAGTGGTATTTATTGAAACTTGTCCTAATAAAGCAAGTGATCCGGCGTCGTTTTTGGGCTATTAAGCGCCAGAACCAAAATGACGTTTTACAAGTTCCAAAATGGCATTTGGTTGTCCATGTCAACGCTTCATTCACGTTTTTGCACCGGAAATTATCTCAGGGACTAATGTGAGTCATGTTTGCAAAGGGATTAAATTAAGGATCGCGTACAAGTTTATGGACCGAATTGAGTATTAACTCAAACTAAGTTATGTCTCAGTATCCTGTTTGGTTTATGATAAATATGGAGACTGAAACAAGTAAAATTACTTAAATACCCTTGTTAATTAAAAAAATAAGAACAAAATAATGGCTTAATCTAAGTTCACAAAACAAAACATGCTCCTTCCCTTTCTCAATAATGACTTCTTCTTCTTCATCATCTCATAAGAACCATTCCACTGTCTCAATGCTCTTCTTCCTCACATTGTTCCTCCTCTCAGCATTCCCTTCATCTTCTTCAGAAATTGTGACCCCGCTCTCAACCTCTGCTCAGATCCCCCCACCGACACCAATATTTCAGTCAATGACACTCAACCAGAATCTGACGCCCAACACCAAAACACACTCCTCGGTAACGAAATGGAAGCAACGGTGATAATGATAGTGATAGCAGTGATGATGACATAGTAGCGGTGAAACAACAATTAGATTGTGACTTGTACAATGAAGCTCGCCGCCGTCACTGCTATGCTCGCTGGGAATAACGACGCTAGAAGAGGGAGAAGGCCACAGGAGAGGAGATGGAGAGAGTAGGTGTGGGATGAGGTGAGGCAAGGTTGGAGAGGTGAATATGGTGGAAGGGGGAAAACGAGAATTTGAAAAGTTGAATAAGGGTATTTTTGGGAAAAAATGTTATTAAAATTTCAATCCTCGTCCCCAAGAATTTAGTCTCCCCGTGTCTCCATTTTTTGGAGGTACTGAAATACTGAAATTTTGAAGACAGAGACTGAAATTTTAGTACTAGTCTCTGAGCCAACAAACATGATACTGAGTTCCAATCTCTCAGTCCCCATCCCAGTACCTCAAAACAAACGCTAATAGAACATCCAATTAAGTTTCCAGCAACCTAAGAGATAGCACTTGTAGAAAAAAATGTTGAATAAAATAAGTCATTGGTATAATCGTCTACGGAGATAATGCAATGCATCTAGTGTCGTTAAAAGCATCCTAACGTTCAACTATTTTCTCATCCAAACTATAATATTTTGTTATGGGAAATTATTGGTGACCAAAAGATAAGATTACAATATTTATATGTTCAAATTATAGATTCACAATAAATATTGACAGCATAACTTCATTCACCTTGCATGCGGTATCAAACCCAAAACTTGTCGGCACTTCCTTGCATTTCAAATCACCATCAATAGTTTTAGGGCATCCGATCACGAGAGTTTTCATATTTTTGTTCCTACATAAAATTGAAATAAGAGAAAAAAAAAAATTAAACAAAGAGGAAAACTCACAAAAATCATGAATGCTAATTATTCTTCTTATATGCCTATACCAAACACATCTATATTTTGCAAGTATATTATAACAAAACAAGCAAACATCAGTTTGATAAGCTAACAAAGCTTATTGGGAATATATGATGCCTAAAATAAAATTCCTCCAAAAGAGAACCTGAAATACTCGGCAAGGAGGCATGCATTTGTGTTTGAGTCATCTCCACCAATCACAACAAGCCCATCCAAGTCTAGCTTCTGCACTGTTTCTTCCGCTTGTTTAAACTGAAAATGTTGAATAAATTAATCAACATACCTGAAGAAGATGAATATGAGTTCGAAAGAACTATCCATATAGCAGACAAATAGGCTCACCTGCTCTGGGGTTTCAATCTTGTCCCTCCCACTGCGTATCATGTCAAAGCCACCCTGCCAACAGAAGTTATTCCAGCTAGGCGTCATAATCTCAAGATCATTGAGACACAAACAATAGTAGGCAGGACACACTAAAACTTTCATTCACAAGCATAAGCCTTAAAAATGTATTACGTTAACAATATCCAACTCAGAGCCATGACAATACAAACAAAATCACACGGAAAATGCACGCAATGGCATATAATCAATTCTATGGAACTTTCTTCAAAGAAACAGTTATTTTTTACTCAATATACAAAGGAAAGATACGAAGCTCCAAGGATATAATTCAAAGAATAATAAATTCTGCCCAGATAAGTTCATGTAAAGTTTGAAGCTTTATGCAACAAAATAAAAAAGTAGTTAAGTAAATAAACCTGATTCCTATAAGGATAGATATAATCTGAGGTGAGTTCAACGTATTTGCACTTCATGATGCCAGCTGGACCACCCCTGAAACCATACAATGTGCTTCCTTTTGCTCGTTCTTGCAGGTAATCTGAAAGACGAAAAGGCCAATTCAGTTATTCAAAAATTCAACCCAAGCTTAACAAGGTAAAATCTAGAAAATAACAAGACAAGAAAAATTAATGAATAATTCAAAGCTAAATGGAAATCATCCTGACCAAAAATTCCAGAAATAACATTGTGTCCTCCGGGAGCCTGACCACCGGACAAAACCACACCAATTTTTAGCTTCTGGTGCGACTGCACTGTGTCTGAACCTCCGGGAACCAACGTCGCCGACGGTTGCCCAAACAGATGCGGAAACAGCTTCGCGATCTCATCTGCGAAAAAGAAAACTTGTTGACCGAAAAAGAAAATTGAAAATTCAGGTGAAGCAGTAACAGCTATGGTTTCGGAGTGAGAGAGGATTACCAGGGTTTCCTGCGGCGGAGCTTTGGGCACCGTCGACTATCTTAAAAGGGTTTTTGAGGACGGAGGGGAGAGGGAGGTTGTGGTCGATCCGGCTGTTTTGGACTTCGCTATAGACGGAGGCGAATCGGCCGGTGGTGGAAGGAGGAGTGATCCTGCCGCCGTTGACGCCATCGTTGATTGCGAAAGACGGTGCCATTGTTATGAGTTAAGTTAGTGAGAGAAAGAGTGATTGATGTTTATCCCTTCAAGTGCGATCAACTCATCAGTGTAGTTCAGTACAAATTCAAGTGCTTACCTAACTCTTCCACAGATACTGTTAATTAATAGTAATTAATAATAATTAATACTAACAAAATATATTGAAAATTTTTTATTTATTTACATTTTGATAGCAATTGCCTTACTTAAAATTACTTAGGATGTGTTTGACTTAGCGTTTGACTTTGAAGCATACGTTTAGTTTATAGATGTGCAAACAAGTTCGGAAGTAAGTTGGTATTGGTTTGGGTCTGCTGTCAAAGTCTATGACTCACGCAATAGTTATTTGTGGTTGTGTAAGAAGCTTTTTGGTTGGGAGGAGCGGGAGAATTGGCTTTGGCTTTGACGTCAGCTTGTTTCGAAAAAGCATAAGTTTTTGGCTTGGTTGTGTCTTAAGGAAGCTCTTCCTATTGCAAGTTTTCGTTTTAGAAGAGGGATATCGTCATCGGATAGGTGCCCAAGATGTCTTTCTAACCAGAAATCGGTTTTACATTGTATTCGAGATTGCCCAGAAGCTCAGCTTATATGGCATAGGTTGGATATTTCTTGTCATCCTTTGGATTTGAAGAACTGGTTCTTGTATCATAGCAGAGAGCATCCATTCAAGTTCTTTTCGGGATTTTAGTGGATGTGGCGAGCAAGGAATAATGACATCTTTAATCCTCATGAAAATTGGCCTCCGGAAAAAGTGATTTGTCTGGCATTAACTTCAGAAAAGGAGCTTAGGAATATTTTTGAACTACAACGTATGTCCCTTCCCTCTACTCTAAATGGTTTTTGGAATCCCCCATCCATTAGTACTTTCAAGATTAATTGTGATGCTAGTTATCTTGGTTCGGGTGATAGTGTTGATTTTGCTTGTATTATTAGAGATTGTAATGGGAGTTGGCAAAGGGGGTGTTTGGGAATGATTGAAAGTAATAGTATTCTTCAAGGGGAATTGTTTGCTATTTGGAGAGAATATCTCTTAGCTTGGGATGTGGGTCAACGAGATGTTATTTGTGAGACAGATTGTGTGGAAGCATTTAATCTTGTTACTAATAATCAATATGGTTTTGGGTTTATTGATCCATTGGTGCTCAAAATAAGAGATATCATGCATTGGAATTGGCGTGTTGACTTTCGTTTGATTATGAGAGATGCAAACACGGTGGCAGATACTATGGCAAAGATGGCGATAAAGTTACAACTTTCTCATATAGAGCTTCCTTCACCTTGGGAGGAGTTTAAGAGTAGTCTTAAAAAGGACTGTTCCTCTATTTAAGCAGATCCTTTGTTTTGTTTTTCTTTGTTTAGTTTATTTCAGTCACAAAAAAAAACATACGTTTAGTTTTCTTGAAAGCTTCACATTTTAGTTTGGATATTTTTTCTTCTTCTAAACGTAAACGTGATTCTGCTCTCTAACCCAAGTTTAGCTAAAACAAAAAATTATAGCTTTTTGCGTTTACATTTGTACGTTAGATTGAAATTTATTTTCTATCTACCAATTTTGACCTCCATTATTATGATTACTAGTAGCAAATTATTAATTGATACTAGAGCATTTTTAATCTTTAAAAGAAAAAGTAAACGGTGATATTTGAGTAAAAGGAAATATGGAATTTAATGTTTTATATTTATAAGGATACAAGAAAAGATAGTTAGACTCAGGGACAGATGTACTTAGCAGGTAGTGGGGGCAACTGCCCCAATGAAATTGAAAAAATTAATTAATAATTCTTAGTGAAATATTTAATTTGTCCCCATTATCCAATTAATTTTGACTCCACCCTTTAAATTTCTAACTCTTCTCCTTCTCCCATTTTTTAATTTTGTTTTTTTTGCTCCAACCTCTAACTTCCAACCTCCGCTTTCAGACTCCAGCCCTCCAGATTTTTTGCCGCTACTCGCCTACTCCGTCAGTTTTTCTGTGGCTGTCCCGTTCAGCCTTTCTCCCGCGCCGGCTCTGCCTCCGTCGATTTCTCCTTGCATCGCCGCGTGCCCGCGTCTGATTCTGCCACTGCGTTCCTTCAGCATCTGGTTTTGTCTTCTTCTTCTTCTTCCTCGGTCTTCACAGCTTCAATCCTCGTCTGGTTCTGTCTTCCCATTCCTTCGGGCTTCGGCATCTGGTTCTGTCTTCAGCAGTTCAGGGTGCGGGACTGCGGGGTGCTGCTGGTTCTGCCGCTGGATGCTGGTTCTGCCGTTGGGTGCCGCACGGGTGTTGGGTTCTGCCTCGTGGAGTTCAGGGTTCTACAGTTCAGTCTGGACTTTTTACTCTTGCCTCTTAGTACATGCATTCATGATTCATGAATGATGATTGTTAATTGCTTTTTGTTAATTGCCTCTTGGGTTCTGCAATTTAGTTTTGTGATTCTGTCTATGTAATTGTTGCTGTTGGAATTTAGAAATCAATTTTGTTGCGTTGGAATTTAGTTCATTAGTTGTTGGTGTTGGAATTTTGTTGCAGTTTAGTTCATTAGTTGTTGCTGTTGGAATTTAGAAATCAATTTAAATGACACATGATTATCAATTTTGTATATATAATTTTATACTGTATTTTAAATTTGTGTAGAATTGTGAATTATTTATATTAGTCAATTAACTTAGGTTTATAATTTTATCCTATTAGTAATGGAGAAATATTTCAAAAGAACTTCATTGTCGGAGGTTGGATCTCAAAACAATTCGTCGACCTCTTCTAACAAAAGGAGGTTTTTAGAATTCGAAGTAGAGAGTCTTATAGCAGATCCAGAACAACGACTAAAGATTTCAAGTTATCATCCGAATGACAGAGACAAAGTTAGGTGTGCATATTTGTAAAAAGGTCATTGTCAACCAAGGACTCATGATTTTTCGCAAATTGCTTTTAGTTCTTCTTTTCGAAGGTTTAATCCAAATTGGTTTGATGACTATGGCAACTGGTTAGAGTATAGTATATCAAAAGATGCTGTTTTTTTTGTCTTTGTTGTTATCTTATGAAACCTGATACTGAAGGTGGTGATGCTTTTGTTACTAATGGCTTTTCAAATTGGCCAAAAAAGAGAGACTACAAACTCATGTTGGGATTCATGATAGTGCTCATAATCAAGCTTGGAGAAAATGTGAAGCACTTATGAAGTCAAAACAACACATCAGTGCTGCTATTGAAAAACAATCTGAGCAAGCTAAAAAGAATTATCAAATTCTCTTGATAGCCACAATTGGTTGTATTAGATTTATTTTGCGACAAAGATTGGCCTTTCGTGGTAACGATGAGACAGATGATTCTATTAATCAAGAAATTTTTTTGGAACTTCTAAACTTTCTTGGCGCAACATAATGAAAAGATTGATCGTGCTTTCAAAAATGCTCGTGGGTATCTTAAACTAAGAGCACCCTCAATTCAAAAAGATATTGTAAGAGCGGCTACAAGTGAAACGACAAAAGTTATTGTTAATGATCTTAGGGATGAATTGTTTACTGCTTTGATTGATGAAGCCCGCGATATTTCTATTAAGGAGCAAATGTCAGTTTGTTTAAGGTATGTGAATAAAGAAGGACAAGTTAGAGAGCATTTTCTTGGTCTTGTTCATGTTTCTAATACTAATGCTTTATCTCTAAAATTAGCATTGGAGTCATTATTAGAAACATATCATTTAAGTTTATCAAGAATACGTGGACAAAGATATGATGGTGCAAGTAATATGCAAGGAGAATTTAATGGTTTAAAAACTTTGATATTGAAAGAAAATTCTTATGCTTTCTATGTGCATTGCTTTGCCCACCAACTTCAGTTAGCTCTTGTAATGGTTGCAAAAAAATAATTTCTTTGTTTCCTTCCGTGGTCAATGTTCTTGAATATGTTGAGGAAGATGGAAATAATTCAGAACAAAGAGCTGAAGCATGTCATTTATTGAATATCATTCAATCTTTTGAATTCATTTTTAACTTGCACTTGATGAAAAATATCTTGGAAGTTACTAATGAGTTATCTCAAGCATTACAGAGGAATGATCAAGACATTGTAAATGTTATGGCATTGGTTAAAGTGTCTAAGCAACGGTTGCAAAATATAAGAGATGATGGTTGGTCCCTTTTACTTGATGAAGTCTCATTGTTTTGTGATAAACATAATATTATTGTTCCAAAAATGGATGATATATTTGTGTCACAAGGAAGATCAAGACGCAAAGCTCATAAGATCTCAAATTTGCATCATTTTTAAGTTGAAATATTCTATCAAGTAGTTGATAGACAACTTCAAGAACTCAACAATCATTTTACAGAGTGAATACTGAATTGCTTCTTTGTATAGCTTGCTTGAACCCAAGACACTCATTTTTTGCGTTTGATAAGGAGAAGTTGATCGAGTTAGCTCAATTCTATCCATTAGAATTTTCTTCCACTCAACTTTTGGCACTTGATAGTCAACTTGATAACTTCATATTAGATGTGTGTTCTGATGATCAATTCTCAAACTTAAATGGGATTGGTGCTCTTTTTGAGAAATTGGTTGAGACTCGAAAAAATATTGTTTATCAATTAGTGTTTTTTCTTTTGAAATTAGCTTTAGTTTTGCTTGTAGCAACTGCATCAATTGAAAGAACCTTTTCTGCTATGAACGTCATAAAGGGCCGGCTTCGTAATCATATGGGAGATAAATTTTTAAATGATTGTTTAGTCACATATATAGAAAGAGAGATATTTGATTGTATTGACAATGAAAGATTATTCAATCATTTCAAAATATGAAATCTAGAAGAATGGAATTTTAAATTATTTGTTATTATTTTAAATTATTATTTTATTGTTTTAATTTATTGGTTAAATAATTTGAAGAGTAATCATATTTTATAATATTGGTCTTTGCATTAATTTTATTCTCTAGATTTCAATTACACTAATTTGACTTCTCAGATTGAGCACCAAGTTATATACAAGTCTTTTAGTCCATTTCCGACATGAGTCAGCAAATGGACTACTAATGTGGCATAACCACTGTCATGCAGTCAATGATGATGACTAATTGACGTGGCTAATAATGTATAATTCTCCAATTTAGTCTTTATCTTCATTTATGACCCTAAAAATGATGCTTCTTCCTTTTTGTCTTTTACTTCTATCATGTTTCTATAAATTTAATTCTTTTTTATCTACTATACTCTATTCATTCACTTATTACTCTTTTTTCTCTACAACAATCAAACCCAACCAAAGAGTAAATAAGAAAACATAAGAAAATAAAGAGAAAAAGAAAACATAGGTCAAAATCCTCACCACCATACACATCTCATTTCATTATTATTCCATTAGCATCCTTCACGGTTAACACAATTAGTCCATGGTTGCTAACGACATCATCAAAGACAACAACATCCACACAGGAATAAATGAATATAAATGAATAAAAATACATAACAAAATTTAATGTTATAAATATTTCTATTACTTCTTTCTTTAAAGTTCCCTCCTTTAACATCCTCATCATTCACAAAAACACATTTTTATTAATTTTATGTTTATTTCTCAACACCTTCATTTAACGAAGAACACTTCTTCCTCTTGATTGCGAGGTTTTTCGAAATTCTCAAATCTTTATTGAAATGAGTTGTTGTTTATTATTGTTGAGCCTTTTGATGACTATCTTTTGGTATTAGTCGAGGACTAGACTGGATCGGGGAGGGATGAGGTTGTGGCCAAAATGGCTCTTCGGTGGTGTGGACCCACGGTTGAGAGGAGAACAGACAAGAAGCTGATGACTTTAAGGTGGTTCCCAATTGATGATGGTAACAAACTTATGATGTTAGGCCAATGAATAAGAGGCTTTAGAAGCCTCACATTGGTGTTCTTGAGATTGGAATTTTGGGTGCCACGGTGCTTATGTATGTGAAATTGAAATAAGGTAAAGGGGGTGCTATTGATTCCTATTGTGTTGCAAAGTGATACGGCCATTACAATTTCGATATCATAATTTGGCATTATGTACAATAACGCGATATTATACACCATAACTCGGCACTTTACGTTATAACTCGGCGTTATACGTTACAATTAGACTCAACGGACTACATCATGGAATAAAAACGTCCGACCAGACATTATCACCGATTAAAACCTATTAACTGCTTTTCAATTTAGATGATCAATAGAAACATAACCGACCTATTTTATCTCACCTATAAAGGTATGATATTTTCTCTTCAAACGATACACTGAAATTCACAGTACTAACTTAAGCATCGAAGTACCTTTTGCAGGTACACCTCCCATTTTTGTTCACTCTCCCCATAAGCATGTTACAAGCTCGGACTCCCAGAACTCACAAGTTTGGTGTCAAAAGCTATAATTCAGCGCCATCACCAAGAACCGAGCTCCCTCCAAGGTATTCATACAAGAACAATTGGCGCCCACCTTGGGGCCGAAGATATAATCCCTTTTTCTTTTCATCGGCCTCAATGTTTCCACCTCCAACCATGCCTGATCAACTCCCACCTACACCAGCCAAACACCTTCGGATGGTAACTGAGTTGCAACAAGCCAACCAGTGCATGGCGGAGGAGAACCAGCAAATGGCGAACCAGATCGCCGAGCTAACCAATGCTTGGATTGAAAACAACAACGATGGTTGTCAAGAACCAACGGAAGAACACCAGTCTGGCCCAACACACGTATCCGAAACTGCTTGAAATGAAGAAGGTCGAGCTCAACAAAATGAAGAAGCTCGGCCAAAAAACAAAAACGTTGTACCTGACGATCCTATTGGGTCATTCACGGCCGAAGTGATGAACTTTGAGTTAACCAGAAGGTTTACTTTACCAACGATCCTAACTCCCTACGATGGATTGGGCGACCCAACAAAATATATCAAAAAGTTCAGATTCATAATGATAGTAAATGGTGCATCTGATAAAATTTTATGCCGTTGTTTTCCATCTTATTTAGATGGTCCTGCACTTGATTGGTTTTGTTCTTTGCCTACAGATTCCATTTCTCATTCTTAGGAACTTGCGAAGCTCTTCGAAGAGAATTTTGCTGGCTCGGCCATATACCTACATGATTCTGACTACCTGAACACGATCAAACAAGGTTAGAACGAAAGCCTCAAAGACTACATGACTTGCTTCACAGAGATTGTCATGAGTATACCTGATTTTCACCCCGAGGTACACCTGCACACCCTTAAAAGTGGACTCCGTCCATGCAAATTTCAAGAAACTATTGCTGTAGCCAAGCCGAAAAACCTTGGCCAAATTTTGCAAAAAAGCAAAGCGTCAGATTGATATTGAAGAACTCCAACAAGTTCGGAAAGTCGAAAAACCACAATACAAGGAGGACAAAAAACCACGGGACAGTAAGAAAAATTTTAAACCTACTCCCTGATATGATTCTTATACTCAGTTCAATACCAAGCGAGACGACATCATCAATGCAATCCTATATTCCAAGTTGATCAAGCCACCCCGGAAGGCCGGCAACTATCCAGACTCAAAAGGTGCAGACAAATCAAAGTATTGCACTTTCCATAAAAATATATGGACATACCACTGATGAGTGTGTTATCGCCAATGACCTGTTGGAATGACTAGCTCAGCAAGGTCATCTCGATAAATACATCAGCGGTCATATTCAATGACGTGCTCCTCACGCTAGCGATCACAACTCGGCAGGACATCACAGCCGAGACAAAGAAAAGGCGAGCTCAAGTCATCCTGAACAGTTAAGAGGAGTTATTAACTGTATTTCTGGAGGTTTTGCAGGTGGAGGTGCTACAAGCTCGGCAAGGAAGTGCATTTACCGAGCTATGTTATCAATAAAAGCTAGTCCAAACAATCCTCAAACGCCTTTACACTTTCCTCAGATGACGTTTCAAGCCTCCGACTTCAATACAACTACGACAAAATCTTGATGAACCTGTTGTAATCTCCATCCAGTTAGGAGATCTCCTGGTTTAAAAAGTATTACTAGACCCGGGGAGCAGTGCTGATGTTCTTTTTTATTCAACATTCCAGAAGATGAAGTTAAGCAATAACATGCTACAACTTTCCACTGGAGACCTGGTCGGCTTTTCCGGTGAAAGGGTCCCTGTTTTGGGATATGTATGGTTACAAACCACACTTGGTGAGGTTCCCCTATCAAAAACATCAGATGTTCAATATTTAGTAGTTAACTGTTTTAGCCCTTATAATTTGATCCTTGGCCGACCTTTTCTAAATAAGTTCGGCGCTATTGTTTCTACAATTTATCTTTGTGTTAAGTTCCCTTTCCAGGATGATACTATAGCAACCATTCACAGTTACACTCGTGAAGCCAGATATTGTTACAACAATAGTTTCAAAAGACCCAACAGAAATATTCATGCATATATACACAGCATCACCAATCAAGACGAATTCCCAGTTATGGCTGACCTTGATCCAAGGGCGGACGTTCTCGAACGACCCACCCCAACGGAAGACTTACAAAAATTTATTTTTCAGATAGATCGAAAAAATTCACCTACATAGGATCTACATTAAGCTCGGAGAAAAAAACCTCATTTCAAGCATTTCTACAACAGAATGCTGACCTATTTGCTTGGACCTCTGCGACATGCCAGGCATTGACCCATCTGTAATCTCTCATAAGCTGGCATTGGACCCCTTTGTCCGACCTATAGCACAGAAGAAAAGAAACATCGGCCTTGAACGAAAGCAAGGCCCCTTGGAGGAAACTAAGAAGATAATCAATGCCGGCTTCATACAAGAGATCAGATTTACGACATGGTTGGCAAATGTCGTCATGGTTAAGAAACATGACGGTAAATGGCGCATGTGTGTTGATTTCACCGATCTCAACAAAGCATGCCCAAAAGATTCCTACCTACTACCATATATTGATTCTTTAGTAGATAATGCTTCGGGCTATAAAATCTTAAGTTTTATGGATTCATATTCTGGTTATAATCAGATTCTTATGCATCCATCCGATCAAAGTAAGATTGCTTTTATTACTAAATACGGAAATTACTATTATAAAGTTATGCCATTTGGTCTTAAGAATGCAGGTGCAAATATCAATGCCTCATGGACAAGGTATTCGCCACATAAATTGGCAGAAACCTCGAAGTTTACGTGGACGATATGGTAGCCAAAACAAAGCTCGGCAACAACCATCTTGACGACCTTGCAAAAATATTCCATCAAATCCGAAATATAACATGCGGTTAAACCTAGAGAAGTGTGCCTTTGGCATGCAAGGGGGCAAATTCCTCGGCTTCATGCTTACCAACCGAGGAATCGAAGCCAACCCGGAAAAATGCCGAGCTGTGTTGGATATGACAAGCCTACAAACTATCAAAGAAGTCCAACAATTAATAGGGAGACTTGCTGCACTTTCCAGATTCCTCCCTTGCCTAACTTCTAAATCTTTCTATTTTTTTCAAACATTAAAAAAGAAAAGAGCTTTTCATTGGACTGATGAATGTGAACAAGTTTTCACAACTATAAAAGAAACTCTATCAAAACCACCTATGTTACAAACATCCTTCCAAGGGGAACCACTCTTTTTGTATTTATCTATCGCTGACTGGGCTATAAGCTCTGTTCTTATTACAGAGAGACAAAAGCAGCAACTACCGATCTATTTCACTAGTAAAACTCTGCAACATGCCGAACTTCGCTATCCGAAGATCGAGAAGCTAGCTTTAACTTTGGTGTTCTTGGCCTGAAGACTTCGGCCATATTTTCAAAGTCATGTCATCTATGTTCGCACAGATCAACCCTTACAACAAGTCCTTCAAAAACCATAATTAGCTGGCCAACTAGTAAAATGGTCGGTTGAGCTCTTTGAGTTTGACATCCGATATCAGGGGCGAGGCCCCATAAAATCTCAATATTTGGCAGATTTCATCGCCGAATTCACAGTTCCAATCTACACCGAAGTCTCAGTCCAATGGTCTTTGTATGTAGACGGTTCATCTAATCCACAAAGGTGTGGAGCCGGAGTTTTACTTGAAGATGAAAATGGTACTGTCATAGAATAATCTCTACACTTTTCTTTCAAAGCAAGCAACAATCAAAGTGAGTACGAAGCTCTCATTGCTGGCCTCAGGCTCGCTGTTGATTTAAATATTCCCGAACTCGAGGTATATTGTGATTCCTTGCTCATTGTACAACAGGTAAACGACTTGTACCAAGTAAAAGATCCTTTACTATCCAAATAGCTTGCTGTTGTTCAAAACTTAATTTCAAAATTTTCTAAATGTGAAATTCAACATATACCTCGGGAGAATAACAGCCGAGCTGATATTCTATCTAAGCTCACCAGTACCAAAACAACCACATCGTCACTTCACCAATCCATGCTACTTAAACCAAGTATAAAACTAACAGAAATTCTAAGTGTCATACAGGATGCAGATTGGAGAACACCTTACATAGCCTATCTCAAAACTGGAATATTACCAGGCAAAATCCAAAATACTTGGCACTTTCGCTGACAAGCTTCATTTTATACAATATATAACAATTGCCTATATAGACAAGGATTTTCTCGTCCTCTGCTTAAATGTCTCTCTAGATCAGAAGCCAACCTTGCGCTGGCCGAAGCACATGAGGGAATCTGTGGCACACACCTCGGAGCCCGAAGTTTATCCTCGAAGATACTCCGAGCTGGCTTCTTTTGGCCAACATTGCAACAAGAATGTAAAACAAAAGTGAAAAGGTGTGACAGCCAGAAGCACAGTCCGATCACGCACCTTCCAGCCGAACTCCTTCTAAGTTTTGAGGTAAGTTGGCCCTTCAATCAATGGTGGCTCAACATCCTCGGTCCCTTCCCTTTAGCGGCAGGGCAGATGAAATTTTTAATAGTAGCAATTGATTACTTTTCTAAATGGATAGAGGCACAACCTCTAGCAAAGATCACGTCACAACAAATGGTTTCCTTCGGATGAAAAAATATTATCTGTAGATTTGGCATACCTCGGCACATTATCACTGATAATGGTCACCAGTTTGCCGATCATAAATTCACTTCTTTTTGCAGGATTTAAAGATCAGACAACATTTTTCATGAGTAGAACACCCGTAGACAAATGGCTTAGCCGAAGCTGCAAACAAAGTTATCCTACATGCTTTGAGGAAAAATCTTGACAATGCCAAAGGTCTTTGGGCCGAATTAGTACCGGAGGTCGTAGGGGATATAATACAACGATCCACTCAACAACAAAGGAAATGCCTTTCTGACTAGTATATGGCTCGGATGCAATGATACCAGTCGAGGTCTCCCAGGCCTCACTCCGAACTCAAATGGCCGACCATACTACAGCAGATATAGCTCATCAACACGACCTAGACATCATTGAAGAGATTCGTTCTTCTGCAGCAATCATACACCGAGCTATGCAACAGCAAATAGCTCGGCGATACAATCAGAAGTTCCATCCAAGGTCCTTTCAACTAAATGACCTAGTATTTAGACGAATCGAACAAGCTTGAAGACCCCCAACCCATGGTAAACTAGCAGCAAACTGGGAGGTCCCTTCCGAGTTATTGAGGTACTCGGCAACGGAGCCTACCGACTACAATCTTTGGATGGTAATACTCTCCCGAACACTTGGAATGTATCATCTTTAAAGTTGTATTACAGTTAAAAGACAGGGATAGGCGAGTACTCTTTTTCCTACTCACGAGATTTTTCCCACAAGGGTTTTGCTCGGAGAGGTTTTAACGAGGCTTGTATACCTGCACCTTTGTAACCAAAGGTCCATAAATATATACAGTATCTTATATCTTTAACTTACTATATCCTGCTTTGAGCATCTTTAATTTCCTTCCGAATTCAAGTAATTACTCTGCCGACTTATATACAGAACCAAACAAATCGGACTTGACCGATCAAATAAACAAAGTGCCGATCTATATCAGACACTCCTATCCTTTCAATTATATCTTTATCAGATATACCCATCAAACAACTAATGACTACGGTCAATCAATATTATACAAATACATCTTACTACTCTCTGCATTACTTGCAACTTTTGCAAACCAGCAAAACCATCATTTATCTTTCTGAATCACAATTCACAACATGTGGATTATCAATCCAACCTAAAAATCAACTAAGGTTCCAAACCTACAATTTCAAACAGCATCTCTGTAGAGATGACTAACCAAAAAAACATCACAGTTGTACGAATTACGCAACTGATTCAAAATAACTACTAAAAACAATCCATACAAACTCAAACTCAATATTATCCAACTATCGTAAAAAACATTGCCTTTTCTTTTTCAGTAAAGCATAGGCAAAAACAGTCAACAGCTCACCAAGGAGCAACACAGTTTACCAACTACTACTATTAAATATCTCAAACAAAAAATATACTATGATCAAAACATATATATAACTCCAACCAAACATTACTGTTCAACATTCTCATCCTCCTCTTCAGCATCTCCATCATCGTCCACCATAACTCCATCTCGGATGACCTTCCCCAGATCCATCTGGGAGAAATCGACTTCAGGAGCCAGAAACTGGGACTAAAGAGAAGCTTGTTCAAATCCTTCAACAAACGAGTCAAGAATAACTGTTTCTTTGCTCTTTTCCATCTCTTTCAATTTCACCGTAACCTCAACCATCCGAGCACTCATACTGGTGAGGTTGGATTCTTTCTTCTTCACATCATCTACCTCCTTCGCATAATTTTCCTCCGTCAGCTTCAATTCTTTCTCAATCTCAGATAACCTGGTTTCCAATTCAGTAACCTTAATATTTTTTAGCTCCAGCTCCTCTTTCAATCTCGAGTCTTGTTTTTATTCGGCCACTTTCCGATGTTTTTTCTCTTGACTACGCCCTAAGCTCGCCAGCCAAAGACCCACCACCTTCAATATATTGATCAATAGCAACGTCACCAATTTTGCCTGCCAGAGTCACATCTGCCAATATCTAACAAACTTCATCGGCAACAACCATATAGGAAAAATCCCTCCCCACAGTAACGAGACATCACTCTGATCGACAACGTCATGCAACTTCTTCTGGTTTTCAAAAAAACCTTGAATTTCCTCCATTGGGACTTCATCCCTGACATCCTTGGATTCCTCAGATAAATCTACCATGTCATGTTTTCTTTTCTTCAAAATCACTTTTACTCTTCTCGGTTTGGGTTGATTCACCTCGCCAGCACTAACAACTTTCTCGGCTTTTGAGGTCGACCCCTTCTTATCCAAGTTCTTACTCTTCACCCGAGCTCTAAGGGTTGACGCGGATACCCCAGGATATTTTTCTTCTGAAATCAAACAAATAAATCAGTTAACACAATGTTTCGGTTTTACCCACACCACAGTATTTAAAAAGCTCACCTATATAATCTATTATTGCCTGCCTATTTTCATCCCATTGCAAAAGATCAAACACCGACATCAATTCCTTCCGATCAATGGCTTCCACTAAATACTCAATGATGCACTCATTTCTTGCACTAATGGTTTCTGGTCCCAGGATATTCTGAGGCTCCGAATACAACCAAATCGGAAACTTTTCCCCTAAATGCTCATCCATATAAAATGGAAAGTCTTCCTCAGCATTACTAACCTTCACATACATCTCCTTAAAGTTTTTAAATGACGACTTATAAATCTTAAAAACCGCAAACCCAAGCGAACTATTCAAGTTCACCCAACCCCCTTTCCAAACACCTTTAGCTTGAAACAAACAGAAAAATAACTCCACTAAGGGTGTCTCTTCCAGAAACTCCATTAGAATTTCAAAACTGCGAAGAAACGCCCAACCATTAGGATGGAGTTGGGATGGCGCACAGTTCAGTTGCTTAAGCACCTGACATTGGAAGTCAGTAAATGGAAGCTTCACCCTCAACTCTTCCAACAAACTATTATACATGTAAAAATAGTCGAACCCCTCACACCTGTGAAATACACGATCACTGGAGGAACAGGGAAGCAACTCCAACCGAACCCCAGAACCACCCCTCACAGTCAAACTCTTGTCTATTTCCTTCACAGCATCCTCATCTAGGAACAAAGACGGACGCTTCCCAATGTCTTCATTTACCCAATCGTAAGACCAATCTATTTTTTCCTTTTTCTCTTTTTTCTCTTTTTTGAAACCCATTAGCAAGAAGAAACAGATGAAGAAGAAGACTAAAAATCGAAGAAACTACAGAAAAAATAAATCGTACCTCTTTTGCTCATGTTATTCCAAAGTGCCTCTGATATCAAACAAAACCCTTGTATCAACACTAAAACCGTTTGGATTCCAAAGCTTTGAATTAAAACTTTAACACTATTTTGAAATCCACTACCCAACCCATGAGTTATTTTAAGAGTAATGATGTGCATTGGAAACACGCACGTCCCTTAATGGTCATTTAAAGTTGTTTTCTCTCTCATAACAATTAAATTATTCCTTTAATAAAGCATCTTGAACTGGGGGCTCCAAGGCTAAGCCAGTAGCCAAGTTATGAACTCACTTAAGCAGCCGACTTATGATTTATTAAAAGCTCAACCTGCTTCATTAAAATGCATTCCCAGGCTAAGCTTGGGGGCTATGATAACGCCGTTACAAATCTGATATCATAATTCGGCATATATGTACAATAACTCGGCATTATGCACCATAACTTGGTATTTTACGTTATAACTTGGCGTTATACGTTACAATCAGACTCAACAGACTACATCTTGGAATAAAAATGTCCGACCAGACATTATCACCTATTAAAACCTATTAACTGCGTGCTCTTCAATTCAGATGATCAATAGAAACGTAACCGACCTATTTTATCTCACCTATAAAGGTATGATATTTTCTCTTCAAACGATACACTGAAATTCACAGTACTAACTTAAGCATCGGAGTGTATATTGCAGGTACACTCCCTTTTTTTGTTCGCTCTCTCCATAAGCGTGTTACAAGCTCAGACTCCCAGAACTCACAAGTTCGGTGTCGAAAGCTATAATTCGACACCATCACCAGGAACCGAGCTCCCTCCAAGGTATTCATACAAGAACACAAAGTATGTCACAAAATGGGTTAGAGTTGATAGACTAAAGTATATATGACACAAAATAGGTTAGAGTTGATAGCTAAGTGTGGCTAGGAGGATTCAAACTGTGGTTGGAGACATAGCAACACAAGAGAAAAGGTGTCAACACTAAAAAAGATGGGTAACGACTAATTTTGGAGACTAACGAAGAAGTAGAAGACGAAGAAAAAGCAAAGAAAAAAAAGAAGAAGAACGAAAGGAAGAAGAAGAAGCTTTAAGGTTCATAAATGAGAATATGGACTAAATTAGGGAGTTATACATTACTAGCCATTATCATTGACAACGTGGCAGTTGTTATGCCACATTAGCAGTCTGCTTGTGGACTTACATCGGAAATAGACTAAGTGACTACTTGTATGTAGTTTGGTGCTGAATCTAGGAGGTCAAATTAGTTTAATTGGAATCTTAGGGGTAAAATTGGTGTAAAGGCCCAATTTGAAAGATCACTTTGAAAATTTAGTCTAGATAGTTATTATATGTAAATTAGAAACTCTTAGGACAAGTAGTTTTAATAATTTTGACCAGTATTTAATAAATAAATTTTATTAAATTATATATATAATGCTAATTTTTATAAATATAGATACAAATTATTACTGACTAAATACTAACTCAAAATAATAATATTCGCTGATCATATAACATTACTCTTCGATGTAAAAGTTTTTAGATTAGATTATTGACAACGTAATATCGTGTGGGGCTGATTTTTTTTTTTTAATTATTAAGAAAGGTTTGGTGTAACAACTAATTATTAGATTATATGGTGTTTTTCAGAGTTTTGAAAGCGAGACAATTCACAGGGGACGAATTGCTGTAGTAAGAATTTTTTAAGGGTTAACTACCAATTCGGTACCCAAAAGATTTAGTTGCTGACAAAAAGTTTTCTAAAAAAATTTTTTAATTTATCTTCAACAATACAGGGGAAGATATTGTATTTTTTTAAATATTTAAAAATACAATATGCAGGGAACATATTATATTATTTTAATATTAAAAACACAGAACACACAGGGCGTATGTATTATTTTAGAGTTTAGGATTTATGATTTAAAGTTATGAACTACATTATGGTTTAAGGTTTTAGATTTTAGGTTTCAATAAAAAGTGAACAATAATGATAAAAATTAGAATATTATCTTTCAATAAAAGGTGAACAACAATGATAAAAGTTACTTGCTAAACATTTTTTTCACAAATATGATATAATTTTTAATTGCCTTCTTTATTTGAAAGGTGTATATCTATTTGTGCTTATGCGTGCTAGGTCCATTCTCAAGTTATATCTTTTAGAGTAAAGTATCGCTTTTTGTCCCCAACGTTTGGGGTAAGTCCAAAGTTGTCCCTAATATTTCAATCGTCCTATTTAAGTCCCTAACATTTCAAAATTGGCTCAATGTTGTCCTACCATTAGGTATCCATTAACAGAATTGACGGCGGGACAAAATTGAGACGATTTTGAAACGTTAGGGACTTAAATAGAATGAAAATGTTGGGGACAAAAATGATACACAAAAATAAAACTAAAATTTAGTTCTACGTATCGTTTTTGTCCCCAACGTTTTCATCCTATTTAAGTCCCTAACATTTTAAAATCGTCTCAATTTTGTCCCGTCGTCAATTCTGTTAACGGATCCCTAACGGCAGAACAACATTGAGTCAATTTTGAAACGTTAGAGACTTAAATAGGACGATTGAAACGTTAGGGACAACTTTGGGACTTACCCCAAATATTGGGGACAAAAACGATACTTTACTCTATCTTTTATTATGGATATCTGGAGTATGGAAACTTTCCGCACTGTTCACACACTACAAGGTTTTTGTTTATTTGTGACAGTTTTTTCTCCTATTTGTGGAGGTTTATAACTCCCACCAAATGGTTTGTGAGGAGGGGGTTCTAAAACCCCCAAAATTTGAGGTGCCATGAGGTCTTTTGTGGGAGTTTTTAAAAACCTCCACAATCTATTTAGTGGAGTTTTTGTGTGTGTTTAGTGGAGGTTTTATATTGGACTTTTATGGTGGTTTTAAATCACTTTTGTGGCAATTTAAAACTCCTACAAATCGATTTTCTAATTTAACAAAAATTAACTATTTTGTGAGATTTTCAAACCTTCACAAACCCTGTAATTATATATTTATTTTTAATTTCAAAACATTCATTAATCTCATCTCATTTACATACTTTCAAATTAGAAATTTATTTTTTAATATCAAAATTTAAAAATTAAATCTTTTATAACACAATTTCTCAATATATAAGACATAACTCTATATATAAACAAATTTTATGTCATCAAACGTTGGAAAAAATGATAGTCTAAAGATTGGGATACATGGTGGTATCACATGAAGGTATTCTGGAATAAATTTTCCAAATGTCTGATAGCAGCCCTCAAGTTTTCCAATGTCTCTTGGTGGTATTCGGATTTTCGCACGACAAATCAAACCTTGAAACTAGTACATGGTAACAAAAGAAGAATGAGATGATAGAAGCAGTGATTCCAAACAATAAAGGAAGAAAAGCAAACACAATTTTCTTCAACTCTAAATGCATTGTTGATTCTAAGCTTTTTAACAATATACCAAGAAAATAAACGAACTATCCGAAAATTGCCATCTAACTGTTCTTTATCAATAGCTAAGAATCAATCAGGACAATTTGACAAACAACTCAATATATCTACAATCAATTTTCTAAACAAATATCAGAAAGAATCAAGGGTTGCAATGGAGAATACCAGAAATTCCTGCGTCAAGGCAACGTGAAATTGTGTCGATTGAACGAGACTTTGGATCGGGTGTGCCGACAATCTTAGTCATAGCTGGAAAGAAACTCTGCAGAAAGCATTTCAAACACTTAAACCAAAATTCAAATAAGATTTATCACTAAGAATACATCATTAGGCAGGGGTAAAATTGTCTCAAAGTTTAATCCAAGACATTCATATTACTACTAGCAGGGAAAAGCACTAAAGTAGAACCATCAATACACATAGCATGATGAAACTCCAAAATCGCACACAATAATGTATCAACTTGCTTTCTCACAATCACAGTACTTAAAAGAAGATCAGGTCACAAAACCATCACAACACCACACCACACACATCACAAATAAAACTGAGGGAGTATTTTAAATAAACAAAGCCATACCTTGTGATTCTTTAGGTGCAAACCCTATCCATAGACTTCTCCTATAGAATCTTACTGTCTGAACTAATAGAACCAATCTCAGCCTGATTAAAAAGCACAAAGTATTTCAGTATTTAATATTCAATATCCACAGAGCATGTACTTCAAACAGCTGAATAAGTTCTCCATATTATTGCAGGCACTTAGCCGATTTGTTGAACTATGGTTCCACTTCAAATTTCAATTATTTCTTTGCCATTATATACTCAAAAGACTTTTGCAGATAATCATCAGAATTATATATTAGCATAATTGTAATCCTTATTCAGTAAAAGAGATGTAAATTTTAGCCACCGGTTGAAGTATTCACACATTTATTTAATTTTTTTCCCTTCAACATTTACCCACATGACTCAACACACCTAAACCTTAAACCCATGAAAATATATTACTCTACGAAAAAAATCACTTACAAACTTGTTCTAATAAGCAAAAAGTGAAAAATTACAGAGAAGCCATAACTAAGTTGCAATTAAAAAAAACTTATTCAACACGAATAGGTGTCTATATTGTATTATTTAAAATCCCAATATTTGTTTCTAAAATCTAAAGAATCCATTCTATAGAAGCAACCATGATAAGAGACATTAAGAACTAACCTTGGAAAATTGAGCTGTAGTTTTTTAGGTTTGTGCTTAACACCTGCTTCACATAAAAATAACTACGTTCCCACTTCTCCCAGTTTACAGCTGCAAACAAATTAGAATAGAAGAGCCTCAGTTTAAAATTGATATGGAAATGGAATCTAATACATTTCACATACATTACATTTATTTTATTGTCATTCAAGTATTAAGCAAGACAACATTTTCAACGTAGTGAATTGGTTACAGCTTAAGATAATATCACTAAAACAATTCATAAGAGGTCAATTTCAGCTCTCTACATGAAATGTCCTGTCAATTTCAGCTCAAGATCAGTCATGCCTAACAAAGGTTGATTTAGGTTTTGACGTCAACATAATTTTATCATGTATTTACTTTAGCATGAGCTTTTCCCTAAACTTACACCCTTTTTTTCTCAGTTTAAAAATATACAACATGTTGTAAGCTTAATAGTTTAAAGGATATTTAGTGAGCTGAACTATAATTCACTTACGGATCCAGTATCCAGTAGCTCCTCTTCTGGAAACTACGATTCTCCTCTCTATGTGCATAGTAACAATTTAGTATTTCAACGTTTCCAATCTAGTCACGCAGAATAGTAATCACTTGGGTTAAGGAAATCAACATAGAATTCCAGCACAAAACAAATGATGGCATAAAGGCTGATACATATCAACTATAAAGGAATTACAATGAAAATGAATAATGCTCAATAACAGTGAAGCTATGCATCTCATTCCTCTATTACATCCTCATGCACATAAAAGTGCTTGAACAAATATCCTTTCAAAAAGAATTATGTCATTCAAAAGAATTATAGAAGCAATTAATGGTGCAGATATGATCCAAAAATGGAATTGAAAACAAAAATTATAAGAATCTTTAATTATTTTCAAATGATACATTGGTTGACCATGCTTGAGACATCTTTTGAAGTTGATATTTTCCTTTAATAATTTAGTAGTGCTATCAAATTCAGTCTCTTATACATGTTTATGTACTGCAATTTTCATCATTTAGAACTACCACAAAAATTTGAGCGTCTTATATTAAGCAACAAAATGGATAAAATCAGAAGATCATGCAGACCAACACAATACAACAAAAATGTCAAAATTAAGTACCACTAAGCTCAAATTTGAAAAGGTGTGAAATTTCAAGCTATGATTATGGGACAAATATCATATCTTAGTCTTTAGTTATGCAGAACTTGCAACTAAAGGAAATAAAGACCTCAGTCTAAATTTATTTTCATTACAAATTATATCATTACATGTTGGGGCAGTACAATAAGACACATAAATATCAATAAACAACCAAGAAATTCCTTTCTTTTTTTACTTTAATATTTTGATTAAGCCCTTTTTTTGAAATTCAAATGATCATACACTTCTAGTTTACCTTAAGCCGTTCATGTGCTTCTCCCACAATTCTTCGATCGCTTTTCTTCCGCCAATTATAACCGTCTTTATGGAAGAACTGCATGATTCTTCTATTAAATAGAAACAAGGATCCACCTATTAAGAAAATCAACTAGCAAGATTGATGTGATTTTTGTGTTTCATGGACAAGAACATAGGCATTACTTGTTGGCTTTTGAGGGGGAATATTGGTGAACTTGAACTGGTCATGATTCCGCAAAATGTATAGCATTTCCACTAGCTTCAGCCATCTTCTCTTAGCTTCCTGGTACAGATCATCGATGTTGTACTCAAAACCTGCCATCACATGTAAAAAATTCCAACTTACTCCTTCCTTTCTTCCTTTCCACAGAAGAATAATTTGACAAGACTATCAAACATAACTATGAATATTGAATAGGAACTCAATTATCTTCTCATTGTACTATTATTGCCAATTATTAACTAGTGAGTAATTAAAAGATATCAAGGTTAACGATTCCAGTAAAATTTTTGTCCAAGGAAAGCCTTGGAAGTTCCTTATGCTTTGTCGCAGTTTTAAATCTAACTTATGTGTCTCTTCCATCATAAGACAGCCGGGGCGAGTCCCAAGGCGCTTTCTTAGACTTAACAAGATTATGGAATGCTTCATTGGAGATCATAACTCCTGCATTGACAGATTTTGGAAAAGGCAGGGCCGGGGCGAGTCGATGTATTTCAAGGTGTGATTCAGACCCTTCTTTTGCTCTTTAGGCAAAGTCTTCACAGATAATCCATGAGATTCTCTCTGAATTGACTCTTTGACAATATCATAGAAGTCAATGGATTTCTACGTTGGGGTGTCAAGGTGCTTCAATGATAGTTCTGAATTCGAGTTTTCAAGAACATTGATTCAACTGGTTGATAGCGATTCGGTTTGAATTGTCCTGTTGAACTCGAGGGATGACATGCTAGATGAACAAGATGATGAAGTCATAGAAGTTATTGAAGACTCTGTGAAAATTGTTACTTCTCTCTGGAACCCTTTAGATTCTTTTCCTGAAAATCACAATATTAAGTTTGTTGATCCTGCTAAAATTCATTCATGTTAAACTACTATTCTAATATTATCTTACCTTTGCTTTCTACATTGTGTTTTTAGCATTAAGCTCTTTGATGCCATTACTGCTTTCACCTGAGAAAGAAAGGAAATTTCAGTTATAGTACTAAGAACTTCTCAAATATTATTTTCAACTCACTTTTTATTCCTTTCAGATCACTTCTATAATATCTATGGACATGTTTTCATGTTGAAGCTACAAAGAAAGCATAAACAATTACAGGTTAGTTGTAATGTTCATACCTTTCAAATTATTAAAAAATACTTAAATATTACAATTATCACTTTAAAAAATGTGAATATTTAACTTTGTTCTGATGTGAACATATCTTGAATGTTATGTATTCTAACCTGATTTCTGAAAATATATAGATGTAAAAACAAAAAGAAAAGAAAGTGCTCAGCTCCAAAATTTAACTCCAGTTACCAGCTTCTGTCAAATCTAATTTGGAGAGTAAGGAACCAAAATGGAAGATACATAAATAAAATAGTTCAGTAAATTAAATGCTTTGCTTTTATCTAGTAACTAAGTGGAGTCAGAGAACTTTAACCACAGGAATCACTCCACACGAAAACAAATAAAAACTGAAGAAGAAAAGAAAACAGATCTGAAACAGTGGCTCGATTCAGAAGCTTTCTACGAGGCAACTATAGCAGCAACGATGGCGGCAACGGCGGCAGAAACTGCAGCGGCAACTGTAGCTATAGAGTAAACAGATCTGAAACCATAATGTTGATAGAGGAGGTGGCTCGATTGAAAAGCTTCCTGCAACAATTGTGGCAGAAACGGCGGCGAAACCAACGACTGCAACGGCGGCAAAACTGGTGGTGGAGAACTTAAGGTTTTGTCGCCATTCTCTTCTCTTCTCTCTAACTCGGTGTCATTCTATGAAAACTAAGAAGAAATAGGGTTTTTTTTAGAGAGTTTAAATTTTAATTATAAATTAATTATTAGGGTAAATTTTTATAAATTGCCATAAATAAAATGTATTTTGGAGGTTTTTAAAACCCTTACTAAAAAATTCCCTCAATTAAATATAAATCTTGTAGTAACACCTTCTACATCTTTCACAGCACAACCAACATTAATAATAATTAACACTAATAAATATACTAATCCAGCAGCACCACTAATCCAGCAACACAAACATTAACAACAATAATAAATACATTAATCCAGTAAAATTGACCTTAACAATAATTAAGAATAAAAAATACACTAAACCAGCAGAACCAACATTAACAATAATAATGAATGCACTATTACCTGTATCATAATTACCATCGCTCTCATAGTCACTGTCGTCCTCGCCATCATCATTATCTTCAGTCATTGGCGCTTGCACTTGATGGAAATCGTCAACATTACTACGATCAATCCCTTTAGCGACACTCTGGATCGAATTACTCTATCTCGAGTCAACAGGCACTCTCGTCCCATAGTGTGGAGAGGGCCTACGACAATGTAGTGTCAAATCCACAAACAACCGATCCAGAACAATTCGAGGCGATTGCCGACTAGACTGTGGCACTTGCTTGACAATTTTAGGATGTTGCGGCTAGGATTGCTGAGGTTATAGGTGAAGGTCGAAGAACGAATCATTCACTCATTGCGATGTGTCCTTTTCATGATCCTACTGATCATATAGTTAATGGTTTGAGGATTGCTAAGTTGTGCCATTTTACTGTGACATAGAGGGTCAATAATATGGTTGGTAAGATAGTATATAAAGTGAGTGTGAGTAAAAAAATAACTGTGTAAAGAATGACAAGAATTGAATGTGTCATCATTTGAAAGGAAGGTGATTCAATTTGGAATGAGTGTTCATAAATATGAATTGAAATGAAAGTTACAAATTTGAAGAGTAACACTCTTACACAATCTGTATCGTCATTACCTAAAGGTTAGGGTCATGTTCCCTATTAAATTCACACAGTGGTTGGTTTATATCAAACAACGCAGAAAATGCTCTAATCATAATATCCAAAAACATGTATCTCTAATTGATTTGATGATCAATAAAAAAACTCATGTGTTAATCAAACCATGTATGTGAACATTAATCTATGTGGGAGGAGACAATTTACTATTCGAATGAAATAAGGGTACACAAATAAGAAGGAGAAACTAACTTCACGAGACAACAATATCAAAGACGAAAAGAGGTTGGATGAAGAGAAGCAACAAAAAATTTCGAATTTTAAAGTAAATAATAAAAAAAAAACAGGAGGAAGAAGAAAATCAACATGAGACATGAGACGTGAGAAGTGATTTTGCGGAAAATGATTATTTGGGAGGGGGAGGGACAGGTGATTTTGGAGCGGAAAAAAGAGTGAATCACACGTGATTGTAGAAACTACATATCCGTAGTTGACAATTGGCAAAATTGTTTTTTATTAGTGAATTCGCGTGACTTTTTGGATTTAGGGTGTTTTGATAAATTAAACTCATTGTATGTATTACGTATTTGTAATTGCTCATTGACAAACTATGAATTCGTCAATAAAATAGCAAAGCGCTTATAATATTTATAAATTTTTTGGTTTTTTTATTTTTTATTTTATTTTCATTGTTTATCCCTCTACATGAGCATACATGGTTGTTTTTCATCTAAATAAAAAATATGTATTTTTCTTTCTATTTCATTTGCTCTTTTTTTTTTTTGGATCATGGTTTTCATTTCCATTTTCCTCATTTTAAAAGAATAAAGTTGGACACATTGACATATAATGGTATTTAAATATGTCCAAGCGTGTCTGAAAAAAAAAATTTATTTCCTATTATAACACGATTTAAATACAAAAGACACTGTATTAAATGAGTGTTGTGAATATCGTATTCAAAATATATCCAATACGATAGACACGACAAATTAAAGAAGCATTAGTGCTTTATAGGTTACTGACGAATGTTTGTGGTTCGGGAAAGTATGAGGAGCCAATGGAATATTTATACAATATGTACAATGGAAGTTTAAGAAGTATTAGAGATATAATCATCAGTGTTACCTTTTCCCATCAGGCGCTAGATCCGAAAGGTTAAGAGTTCGATTATTGGTGAACCCCAAAATTAGTTTAAGCTTTTGGGAAGATGTTTATTATCGCTAGTACTCGGATGATTATTCTAGATAATATGAGAGATGTTCATTTTGTAATTCAATAACCCATTATAAACATTGTACAAATAATCCATTGTCTCCCCAGCGAGATCCTTTTCTTCACATAGAAGACGTTCTTACGCTCCACTTGGGCTTAGGTTGTTCTTTCGAAGAAACTGATCCCATTGTTCTCTCTTTTCTTGTATTTTTGGTCAGATATTAGTCTTCTATTTGATGGAAAGTGCAACCAAGTTTATGGGCCTTCTTCACATGTATAATAGCTTTCACTCCCTTGGAAATCAAGCCTATTAATATATGAATAGGACTCCCAAAGGTAGGATTTTGATTTAACTCTTACTTATTGGTAGGTTTAAATCTATTGTAAATTTAATTTTATTCTATTTATAGGTTGAAAATTTTTCAATCCAAACGCTATTTGTACCTTAAAATTTTTTATCCGACCTTATCAAATTCTACTCGCAAAGAATCAATTGTTTTCAATTAAATATAACATTTAATTATTTCATATTTTAAATATACTAATAAATTAACAAACATAAAATTAAATTCGTGTCAAAATAAAAAATAACAAAATTATAATCAAATTTATATTAAAATTATAAATAATATAGTCATCAATTCATCACTAAATCCTTACTAATAATTATTTTTAACATATAGTAATTAATAAAACGAGGATGCGGACAAATTAATAGGGTTAATTCTAAATCCAAATCCTACTTTACTTGCAGCCAGGAACGGATCTAAGTGCATTAGTGTAGGGGCAAGCGCTCCCACTACAATTTGGAATTTTTTGAGTAGTATACGATAATAATATTTATTTGTCCCTATTAGATTATTAAATTTGACCCACAATAATTTTTTACTCAACTTTTGGTACTTAATCGTCAATTTAAAAATTTTATATTAGATATTTGTTAGAATAATCAATTCTCAATTTTAAACGAAATTAGTATTCTTTTTTAAAAATCAACTCAAAAGAATATTATTTATCTTCTTTTCAAATTAGCTTTAATTTTTACGTAGCAACTATATTAATTAAAAGAACTTTTTTAACTATGAATATCAATAAGAGTCGGCTTCTAATTGTACTGGGAAGTGAATTTTTAAATAATTGTTTAGTAATATATATGGAAAAAGAGAAATTTTGATGGTAGTATTAAGAGAAAAATTACTTAATTTTTTAAAAATATAAAATCTAAAAGAATAGAATTTTAAATTATATATTATTATTTAAATTACTATTTTAGTGTTTTAATTTGTATATTAGATATTTTGAAGGCTAATCATATTTTATAATAACAAAATATAATCATAATAATAATCATGCTACATGTACATAAAAAATAATTATCTGTATAAAATATATATTAAAATATAAAATACACCTTGAAAATAAGTTAAATAATACATATATTTATACATAGATATATAGTGGTTAATAGATAATTTAATATTTAATTTTTTTATATACACATATTATTTTTATTATAAAAATTATTATCATGTTATATAAAATTTGCCCCACTAACAAAATTTTCTGGATTCGTCACTGCTTGCAGCTCATATAGCTGCACTTTTAAGTTTTAATCCTACCTATAGTAGGTCAGATATCCATAGATAGGATTAAACGATTAGTATTAGCATGTGTATTTATGAGTCCCTCACCTCTATTCCAATCATACAAATCAAGCATATCACTAAAAAAGTAAATAACATAATATAAATAATTAGGTGATTGTATATTATATATATGTAAAAATAATAATTATAAATTATTAGATAATTTAATATATTTGATTAAATTATTTGATATAATACATATTTATATTTTAATTACTGTAAACAGTGTAAACAAATAATTAAATCATGTGGATATGGCCTGGTGGTTTATTACCTAATCCGTATCAGATCAATCAGGAAAACATCAAATAATTAACACTTTGTCCTTAAATAAATGACCCACAAGAAAAGAATTAGTATGGCACTAAAAGGAAATAATATAAATAAAAGCCATGATGAGTAATCACCCTAATCCAAAAAGGAAAAGTCCCTAATGACCAATAATATAAATAAAGTCCCTTACACTACTCCTTTCAACTTATAATTACTGGAGGTATTGCATTGTTAAGATTTAAGACCTAAAAACAGAAATCATTCCTAGTAGTCTATCATGATTTTGTCATGGGAAAGATAAAAGAACTCAAAGTCCATTCACCCTTTTCACCAGTTGCTTCTTATTCTAAAAGAAAAGCAAATTAAAAACGAGAGACAGTCTGTCCAATCCTTATTCTTTTCATCATCTCTTTATCTTTAACATGTGCTCCGGGGCATGCAAAAATAAATTATAATTTTACCCTAATGGTGTGGCAAAACAAGGATCATATATATTTAATCACATGCTAATCACCCACTAGCCACCTTTAATTTGCTTTCTCTACTACTAGTTTTGCGCCCTTTTTTATTTGTGCATCATATGAACACGAACCTGATAAAGATATTCCAAATTAGCTGTGTGTATATTCTCTTGGATTTTCACCATAATTGGACCTAAAAGTTCAAACCACTAGCTAGAGTAGAGGGCACACAAACAAAAAAGCAATTGTATGTTGCAACACAAATTTTAAATTAATTTATATCATTATATGCATTCATCTAGTCATCCAACATCGAATTCAGACATCTTTGGCTCAACTAATTAAGTTATTATTGATTATCCATTGATCATTGCATTTATCGTTTTTTTTCTCAAGGGCCATATGTTGTGTTAAATTAAATGAGTATAATACTAATTAAGAAAAATGTTCTAGAGCTCTACAAAAGGCACGTTATCAACTAGGTCTAATTAAGGAGGCTTAAGTTGATAATATTAAAATGTTACAAAAAAAAAAAGGCCACCTACTACTATCCTAAAAGGGTTGAGGACTTGAGATAATGATAGGACTATAGTAGTTTAAACATAATGATGATCATTAGCTAGTTAATTAACTATAACAATGTCCCCCATCTACCCTCCAAGCTAACACCTAATTTAATTTCTGAATGTACTTAGAACAAAACATAATGATTAATCCGTTGCTGTGTGTCCCACTATTACTGATGAATTATTGTGAATAAAAGATTTGATTAGTGTTATTGCACAAATTAAACCTGCTTCCTTGAAAGACTTTTAATTTGTCTTTGCTTCGAAGCAATGAAATCCTTAAAGCAGAGAGGATGCAAGGCCTTATGCTGCAGCAGTTGTAGGAGGCTTAGTGTGTCTTCCACAGAGGAAGCAGAGAGTTCATCAGCCTCCGATCGGTTTCCTTCCGTGTCGAGCGTCGCACACGCCATGGTGCAAGAGAGACTTGACCAGTTGATTAGGGAGAGGAGGATGGAAGAGAGACAGAGGAGGCAGCAAAGCAGAGTCAGAGAAAGAGAAAGAACTAAGTTTGTTGTGATGGTGGCAATGGAGAAGCGCTCTTATGATCCAAGAGAAGATTTTAGGGAGTCCATGATGGAGATGATAACAGCAAATCGCATCAAAGAAGCCAAAGATCTTCGTAGCCTACTCAACTATTATATCTCCATGAACTCCAATGAGTACCATAGTCTTATACTTGAGCTTTTTCATGAGGTTTGTACTAATTTATTCTTATCATGTAAATGTCATTGGTAGTAACCATCAAGCTAAGGCTATTGTGAATCACATATGTTAGGCTTCAAGGGTTGCTTAATATTTCAATGAATTATATTAGATTAGATTTGGATAGGCGACAAATATAACCCACAAGTTCGTTAACTTTTCCCTTTTAATATACTCATGCTCATGCATGCTACGCAAACGTTTCATTAATGCATGTGTTGTGCCGCCAGTTATGCCTTTTTATGCATACAAATCCCCACTCATTATTCGTGGTGTCACCCTTCCTCTAAGATCAAATGAATATGAATTTTGATTTGCACACCAAAAATTAGTTATTAAGTCAATTATTATGAATATAAATTCGATATTTACATGTGTTGTTAATATTGAGTAAATTTTGTAACAGATATTTATTAATATATCCATAAGGTGAGTGTAAATAAACATTGTAAGTGCAAGTGTAATGGTGGTGGAAAGTGGGAAAAGTGAGCAACTCTTGCAGGCAGTAATTGGGGAATTAATGGGGTCATGTGGTAGGAGGTTGCGTTTTCTCTTTACTGTCGGAATGTTAAAGTCCATGGGTAATAATAATTCATGGTACGGTGCTTTTTTTTTTCCCTCACTTAGCTTGAGCTAGTAGCTATAGTAGTGGTGCAACAAATTAAATGGGCGGGGTTGCATTTGATTTTAATTTAGTTCACATGATTAGGTCCTGTTAAAGCTTTAAAGTCTAAAGCTTCTCTCACTTGGTCCACTATCATCTTTACCATGATATCTGCTCTGTCATTTCCTTTCCATTTCTATTCTTTCATCTCCTTCAAAATAAAGTGTAGGTGTGTATATAGAAATTCAGACAGCACTAGCTAGCCACGCTAATGTTCTATCCAAATCCTATTAGTATAAGCGTAAATGATACACTACTATTTCTTTTGTTTTTTTTTTTAAATTGACTAATATTAATATTATTTAGATATTAATACGTTTTGTCGTAACATGTGTGTCTTATTATTATGTCCATGATCATTATTCGTGTCTAATATCTAATAGGAAAACAATAACAAAGTAGCAAGCAGCAATAGGGAAAGGTAAGATAATTTAAATTAGAATAGAAGTGCAGCTTTTGACTTGCACGTAAAATATATATGTTAAAATATATAATAATATATATTAAAATAAATTAAAAAATTTATATTTATATATAAATAATAGTAATTAATTTTGATATATATTTCGTAAGTGAATAACATCAGTATCTCAAAGAATAGGACTCTCGTACTAATAAATGTCATTACCAACTTTATTCCTAGGAACAATGAAAAAAAGGTGAAAATTTATGGTTTTCAAGAGGACCTAACGAAGAAGATGAATTGTATATCGATCTTAAGACAAACTTCTAACGTTTTAAATAGTTGTATGTTTTATTAGGATTTGGATCCTCTAAGATCACACTTTATTCTCTAAAGTGAAATTCAAACTTTAAAGAATTCAAATCCGTTTTATTATGTGAAAATGTTTGGACAGTTTGGTAACCAAAGAAAATCAGCAAAAAAAAAATCATAAATTGTCTTATTTAGCATTCATTAATTGTTGCAACAATTAATGAATGCTAAATAAGACAAGTTCTGACTATTTTTTTTATCTTCCTAGCATTACCCTTTATTATGTTAATCCTAGGTTCAAAATCTAATATTTTACCGTTTATCATAGTCACAATCTCTCATTAACTATATCATAATCTATTTCAGTAAACAAGTAGTAGTAATAATAAATAAGTGCAAACTAATCACAGAACACGAAAAATAGAGAACAAGCATATAACACTCACAGAGAATATGCACATAGTATAAACACAAAGAAAATGCAGCAAATAATATGATACATGTCTGTTCTACACAAGTCATTAGTTTACATGTCAGTTGGCTACTGATGAGCAAAAATTAAAACTCACAGATATCGACAAGTGCATCCGATAGTTCAAATAATACCATGGTGAGTGAATATCGTTTTCATGATGATTAAAGAATTGAGCAAGCAAATATTAAATTAAAAACCTAATTATATCAATAAAACCTGATTTTGAAGGGAGCAAGATTGTGTCTAGTTGAGAGCTTGAGAACCTTGAATGCTTACGGACAGAGAGCTTGAATGTTGATTTGAGAGAAGACAATGATGGTGAGAATCAAAGATTTCGGATATATTTATACTTTTAGAGAAATCAAACCTTGTTCACTTATCTTGAAGTTTGCAAAGATCTTTCACGACAAAACATTTAGTAACTGATTTCCAATTCCTTGGCTCCTCGGTTTCTCTAGCATTAATTAGTCGTCAATTAATTAATAAAGAGATTAAGTACAAAAACTTATTTTAGATTCAAATAAGATTTAAAAATATACTTTAGGTCAAATTATATGTCACGTATTCAAGCTAATCTTGTTTAGTTAAATCTTAGAAGAAAACACAATTTTTAAAAGTTGTTCTAATCCGAATTATATGTCACTTATTCAAAATTAGAGTGATTGAAAGTCATGTATGTGTCACATACTAATTGAACCACTATTCCTAGTTGAATTCAAAGAGTCATGTAAAAGAATTTTCAAGTTTTAATTCAAATATCAAATTTTTCAATTATAATAAAAGAATTCAAAAGAAATTAGCATATCTTTTAATACCACTCATTCGAATGAAAAACGAATAACTCAATCATGAAATAGATCAATGCAAAAAATCAAAATAAAATAAACATAGATTAATAACCCATAGAAAACATAAATAGAGCTCCTAATCTTTTGAAAAAGAATTAGCTACCCATAGTAAAAGAAAAACAAGAAGAAGAGATTACGGAGGAGCTGGCTGATCCTCTCTGTGAACTAGGTTCACTTATTTATATCTTAATTCTAGAATCCAAATTTCAAACTAAACTAATCTTACCTCTCGAAGAGAAAGATAAGATAACCACTTATCTTCTGGAAAAGAAAACAAAATAACTACTTACTACTTTAATTTCAAACTCAAAATGAAAATTTATTTCAAATTCTAAACTAACGAAATCCCTTGTGTTTTTAAAAAGAATGAATAACTAATCTTTTAGAGTCTTCAATATTTTAAATGTGATTAAGACTTCTAATTATACAAATAATTAATCTTAGACCTTAATTATTACATCTTTTGAGTTGTAATTATGCTTAATTTAGGTTGTATTAGAGAAATTGGACAAAAGTCCAAGATTTCATCTTCCAGGAGGTGCTAGGCCGTTGGGCGTGAACTGGAGGCCGCCAGGCGTGAAAGAGGAAGGCGGAGAGTCCGTCGGGCATGCTAAAAGGGCCGCCGGGCACAAGAGCTGTCCGCTAGGCGCAAGTTCCTCCCGCCGGGTGTGCTGAAATGTGAAGGGGGTCCATCAGGCATGGCTTCCATCCGCTAGGTGTTTGGGTTTCTGATTCCTTAAGCCATGCTTTTACTGTTTTTGAATTTTTCTTTTGATTTTTGATTGTTTTTGTGCTAAAAACTCCTGAAATTATAAAAATACTAAATAACTCCAAATATTTGATTATTTATTAAATTTCATTTAAAAACATAAAAAAATTGACTAAAATCTAAGAAAATAAATGAAAAAAAATTTTAAAAATCGCTTAAGATAATGTGTTATTAGCTACTCGTAATCCGGCATTACCTGGGACCAATCCAGATATGGTTCCTCAACTGCCTATGCTTATCATACGTATCTCATGTGCATAACCATGCACACTCGAGACACTTGGCAATCATCACAAAACTTGATACCATAATATACTTCTAATTAAAAAATAAAAGTTATCACATAGGTGGACGTCTCCACCTCGTTGCATTAAGCAAATGGGACTGAACCATTATCCTCGGATTAGGATGTACATTTTAAAAACGTAAAGTTTATTTCTCCTTCCTGTTGAAATTGTAACTTAATAGTTTATAGTGAATTCTTTTTGTCTGTAAAAGACCCTTTTACCCTCAGTTTTGTTTTGTTTTTTTTTTTTTACATATTGTCCTCTTATGTTCTTTGATCTTTTAAATTTATTCTTTTTAATAT
>NC_029785.2:126218518-126236160 GCF_000816755.2 Arachis ipaensis | reverse complement strand
CTCTAAGTTTTTTCTTTTAATTAAGTCTTTGTACCAATTTTTTTTTTAATTGAGTTCCTACACTTTTTTTTTATTTGAGTTTCTGCACCAATTTTTTTTTTAGTTGGGTCCCTATACAATTAAGCCAATTACTATCAAGAGGGACCTAATTGAAAAAAAAATTGGTACAAGACCCAATTAAAAAGAAAAAAAATATAAAGACTTAATTAAAAATTTTGCGAAACTATAGAGACCAACAGAATAATTAAACCTTACTTTTTTACCGTTAATATTTTATAATATGACAATTTTGTCTTTTAACATTCAATTCTTCCTATATTAATCTCACATTTTTTTAAAATAACTATTTATCCTTAGTATTTTTATTTTTACTATTTTAACTTTATATTTTACCAAAATGACCATTTAACTTTATCTTTTACCAAAATAACAATTTTACTCCTTATACTTTTCAAGTTACTAATTTACCTTTTATTAATTAAAACTACTATTTTATCCTTATTCTTTTATCCTTATCTTAATATTTTGTTATATTTATAATTTTACCTCTATCTTTACTAAAATTATTATTTATACCCTCTTGATTATATTTTTAATCCGAATTTTTTTATACAATTATATTTTTATCCCTGAGCTTCCTATGTTTATATTTTTAAACTTAAATTTTTATTATTTACTCTAAATTACCTAATGCTCATATTTTGTGCATCATACAAATTTTATATCCTTAAATTATTTGTTTATGACATCTTTGAGCTTTTTACTCACTTTTCTTTAAATCTTTTAATATTTTATATAATTAACTTCATTAAACATTACTTTATGGGCTCTTTACTTGATTTCTAACTTTTATAAAATTATAATTTATCTCCAAGAGTATGTTAACTTTGGGCCATCATCAACATATATGTATAACCATCCAAAATTTATATCAAACACTTATAAATAATATCAATGACTCATTTATTATTCAAGCATCAACATAAACATCTATAGTCACTAATCATCATCAAAATATCAATAAAAATGTATTAATCATATATAAATCATTTTAACTATTCTAACACTTACCTTTTCTTGTTAGTCATTCCAAATCACTGATTTAATTATTGTGATTACCAAAACCTCCTATATAAAACTTAGAGGGAGACTTTGGATGAATTTGAATTTATTTGCCTTTAATTTTTATGAATAATCATACTTATCTTCAAGTTAATTATCACATGGTGAATGTGGTAGAGAAAGAATTTGGAAGAGAAAAATGAATATAAGAGTGGAGAAATATGTGGTTAGAATTTAATCTTTGAGAATAATTATCAAAAATAAAAATTATTTGATCATTTATTTTTATTTTTATCAGATTAAGTAAATAATTATACCGATAAACGACTAAAGTAGTGCTCCCTATCTTCTTAAGTTAGCAGGAACTATTTCACATAGCCAATTTGTATATTAGAATATGCATTTACGACTAGCTACAGGAACTAGATGAAAACTTCTACAATTGAAAAGAATGCATTCTGATATCGAGTCCTCAATTAATGTAGATGATTCAACAAGGTAGATCGAAGCAACAAATAATTTTGGTATCATATGTTATCTCAGTTCTAAAATATTTATAAAGTTAAACGGATCAAAGAATATTAATAAAAGTTTTTTATAAGTTGAATTTGAATTTGACAAATAAATATTATCATTAAAAAAATATCTTTTGTCTTATATAAAAAATAATACATAACTAACTTTATTTTGTGAGTATTACATCTTAATTGGTGACAAAATTTATTTCACAAAGAGTTTATGTGAATTAGTTATACATACTTTCACAAAATTTGTTTATGATATGTAGAATTGAAAGTGAGTGAAGCTAGTTCATGAACCAACTCGAGCTCGACTCATTAATAGTTCGATAAGTTGAGTTCGTAAGCTGATGAGCCGAGGTTGAACCTGAAATTGAGCTCATAAATTAAATAAGTTGAGTTTGAACTTGGATAAACTCATTTTATTAGCTTGTGAACTGGTTCGATATTATATATATATTAAATTATTAATACACATATTCTATATACATTTAGTTTATACTTTTAATATTATATATATACATATAAAATAGTAATATATATTTACATATATTAATGTTCTTATTTAAATTTTTACAATTAGTTTTTATATAATTTTAATGTAGGATATATATAAATAAAAAAATTATAATTAATAGATACACATAAAATTATGTTCCTGTTATTTAAGCCAGCTTGTGAGCTCGAATCGGCTTATGAGTTTTCGATAATTCAAGTTTGAACTTAAGAAATATGCTCGATTGTTAATGAATTGAATCGTGATTCGTGAGTCAAGTTCAATTTTTATGAGTCGAGCTTGAGTTTGGTCTAGTCCAGTACTCATTTTCACCTCTCATAATACGTATTTAGGAAATTAAAATATTTTTGTATTTATTTATATAAATAAAACAGCCTAGAGCCTAGAATCAATACCATTCCAAGCTAAAAACAATAAGAAATCTACGACCAGTTACAAGCAACAATACGCCGTGGATCAATCCCAAAATTTTTAACACATTTTTACGGCTAATTTTTTTTTATATTGTATAAATATATGTGTAATACATTGTTATGGGAAGATTAGGTATTTTTTTTTATATGGTGTTTTATTCAGGTCCGATTTGTTTGAAAAAAAAGTAAAGTACAAATCGGAGGGTCCGATTTGTTTGATAAAAAAAAAACTACAAATCGTATGGTCTGTTTTGTATTTTTAATTTTTTTTTATTTTTTGAAATAGAAATCAGACGGTCCGATTTCAACAGAAATTTTTTTTTTATTTTTAAAAACACAAATCGGACCATCCGATTTGTGATTGTTGATTTTAAAAATGAAACAAATCGGAGGGACCGATTTGTTCACACCATAACAATGAAAAACTCATCTCTTCTCCCATCATTGTGAGATGCACTCAACTCTCCCCCACACAAAAAATAATAAGCGCATTTTTACTTAGACTGCACCAACAGAAGGAAATAAAGAACAATAAATTGACAATGGGCCGCGTAGAAACTCCCAAAATTTGGACTACTCACTCTCTCTGTCTCTCTCCCTCTTCTCTTTTGTCGTGCTCCCTCTTTCACAACTAAATGCTGTTTCAGCACTCCGTCGCGAGATCTCTGGTCTAGGGGTAGCTCATCTCATTCTTTCGGAGATGAGTCAACTGGGTATGATGCTGCAGGAATCGTTGCGAGCTGAAACGGAGGCAAGAACCATTCTGGGTCTCTTAACGGACCAGATGGACGGCGTTGTCCACACAGGACAACGCAGAAGGAGAACTCTCAAGGACCGCTTCAGATTCACCGGAATGGGTTGCTGCGGTGCCACCTGGGTTTTCCGTCCCTCTCCCCTAACCCTCACTACGCACGCTGCACACCAACAAGAGGCGCCTGAGGGTGGAGCTGCAGTAGCCGCATCACCGCCGCAAGAAACGGACCCGGGTCAAGATCCGAACCGGGACGGGCCCGAATGCGAACGGCCCTCTACGGGGATGAATCTGGCGGCGGCATTGGCGGCGGAGCGTGAATTGCGGGGTTCGCAGGAGGAGGGGGAGAGGGATGTCGCGGGATCGGAGACGCCATGGAGGATGTCGCTGATGCGGCTGCTGGAGGAAACGGAAGGAGGAGGGGAAAGGGGTGGTGGTGGGGATAGTGAAGAAGGGGGTGATTGGGTGTGCTGCGTGTGCATGGGGCGGAAGAAAGGCGCGGCGTTCATACCATGTGGACACACGTTCTGCAGAGTGTGCTGTCGAGAGGTCTGGTTGAACCGGGGCACCTGCCCTCTTTGCAACCGTTCCATTCTAGAGATTCTCGATATCTTCTAAAAATCTGAACCAACCAACCATTTCTTTCTTTCTTTCTTGGATCCCTCACCTCCAGCATAACAGATACTACCACTTCAAAATTTGAAATTCCCTCTCCCATCCTTGTCATCTCTCATCTATGTATGCTGTTATTTTGTCTCTTTATATTACACTCCTCTTAGCACTCGCCAACTTTTGTCTCTCCTTATCTTGACCTTAGTTTATAAACAAATGGATTCTCTGTTCTACGAAGAAAATTTTGACTTCTGTATTTCAGGATTTCTATTGTATAAATGTATAGTATCATTATCCTTTTTTTTTTTAAAATACAGATCCTCTTTTAAAATGACAACTCCAACGTTGTTAAAGTGAAAAACAATAAATAACAAAGAAAAGGATTGTGGTGACAGCATTGAAGAGGATGATGCTGGTTTAAGCGCGCATAATGAGGACTATATCAGATTTGTTTACAGCATTGTAGTCTTTGTTGCATATATAGATAGATGGTGCCGTGTCATTTGCGAAATTGTAGTTTTGATTTTGTCCTGCACTACTTTAAACTTCATTAGAAGTTAGAAGACAAACTTAAAAAGTTGAGTGTATACCCAAATTGGTCCCTAAGGAATTTTAAAGTGGACGTTTTAGTCCTCAACTAAAATTAATCACTCCATTAGTCCTTAACGTTTTTTGGCGTCAGACAAATTGATCTTTTTTTTCTCATCTCCGTTAACCACTAACGGAAGGAGGTGATGTGTCGTGTGACTGTGATGAGTCAGCAGTGAAGTTCCACGTGTTTCGTTCGGACGAATTGGTCCCTAGCCAGATTGATACAAAACGCTGCATTTGAGAATAGGGCACGACGTCGTTCTGTGAGAGGAAGAGTCTATCAAAACTGAAGCATCTCTTTGCCTTCCCTCCACGAAAACAAAATTACTCTGAACTCCCTCTCTTCTCCTAGGTTTTACTTAGGAAGCCACCACCACGTCAAGCTGTAGTCCTCCGACCACCTCTGTTGCTGTTGTCGACGCTAGGGTTTGAACGAGTCAGCATTATTGCAGAAGAATTTTCCTGTGAGTGTTTTGCTCGCCACGGCCACTGGTCGAGGTTAGTATAGTGATGAGTTTATCGATTAAGTTGTTGATGGTATAGTTGATCATTGTTGACATTGTTTAACGGTGTGATCATGTAGTAGTTGTTTTTGTTAGAATACCATTAGTTGCTGGAAATAAAAGTTGTTTTTGATGCTTTGATACTGTCTCACATGGGTTACTGATAAGTGTTGTGGTGCATACATTTACGAGATTTACGAGCATGATAAGTGTTGTGGTGCATACATTTACGAGGTTAACATGAAAAAGACACAATATGAAGTGATGAACACATTGCATTGATGTATTAAGCTGATTATGACATTTACCCAAATAAAAGATGTTAGAGTAACATTTAGTGTTGATGAAATGTTATCTAAATTTTATCTGATTAAGGGTAATGTTTAGTTTTCTGATATTGATAGTGGTATTCCATATTTGTAAATTACAGATGACTGAGTGGGTTACCCCTGTGTTTCAACATGGGGGGAGCTTTGTCAAAGATAACAAGGGTGAACTTCTGTATCTTAATGGCAATGTAAAAAGATTTCCTCCGATGGATCTGGACTTAGTGAATTACTTTGACTTGAAGAAGTTGTTTGAAGAACTCGGCTACCATGAATTCAAGAAGATGTGTTGGTATGATCCAAGAGCTCCTAGCATGGAAGCAGGCTTACACCCTATTTATGGAGATAAAGAAATTAGAGAGATGTGTGATGCAAAGAGGGAAGACAAAGAAACTGATGAGTTGTACTTGTTTTTTGACCACCCAATTATGGAAGATGTTGAATGGTCAGAAGAAGATGAGATGAATCTCAGTGAGGGAGATGATGGTAATAATAGCATGAATGAAGAACACACTGATGAGGATAGAGAAGCAGAGGTCTTTTCTGATGATCCAATCTCTGATGGTGATAGCTATGATAGCTATGAAAGTGCTGAAGATGAGGCCTATAAACCCCCACCTCCAGGCTTTGAGAGTGATACCGATGATGATGAAGATGAATTGCTCATTAACTTAACCAAGAGAAAAGGTGACAAAGGAGATAAGAAGGCTGGCAAGAAAAAAATTGCAAAAAATGTAAGGAAGAATGCTGGTCCTAAAGTCACTGTTGGGCCTACCCACACATCCAGGCCCAATAACACAGCTGGGCCCAACTACACTGACAGGCCTACTTCTACTGCTGGACATGGTATAGGGAAGGTTGATAGTGAGATATTTAGTGATGAGTCTGATGGTCTAGGTTTTGAGTCAGAGGGTTTTGATACACCTCAATCATTTGATAATGAGGGAGATGGTTTTGACTGGTCTCAATTCAATGAGGAGGCAGCCTTTGGTGAAGTTCAACTCCAGCTGAACATGGAGTTTACCACACTTGAACAATTCAAGAAAGCTCTAAAGGATTACACTATTGCTGAAGGGAGGATGATTTTTTATGTTAAAAATGACAAGAAGAGAGTTAGGTGCAAGTGTGCAAATGGCGAGGAGAAGGCTATGAGTGCAAAGGCAAAGTTCAAGGCCAAGTGTAAGGAAAAGAGGGGGGCCACTGTAACTGATAACTCTGGAGTAGATGAAGTGCAAGCTACTGTTGATGTTAGTGAGGGATCAAGATCAAAACACACTACAGATGTGAGTCAGCAAGCAGGGGCTACAGAAGGTGCACCAAAAATCAATGGGGCTGAAGGGAAGGGTAAGAGTGATAGCAACGAAACTGAATGTCCACGGCTGATTTATTGTGCCTGGAACAGTGCTAGGGGGTGCTACCAGGTTAAGACCTACAATCCCAAACACACTTGTGCAAGAAAATTCGGTTCTAATATGGCTGACCAGAACTGGGTTGCTGATAAACTAGAGAAAAGGCTATTGACCCAGCCTCACTTGACTCACGGAGAAGCCTTTGATCATATAAAGATAGACTTTAATGTCATGTGCAGTGACAAGATGATTTATAGAGCATTAAGGGTTGCTAGAGAAAGGTATGTTGGGAATGAGAGGGCACAGTATGGAAGATTGAGAGATTACCTCACAGAGATACATGATAGTAATCCTGGTAGCACTGCATTATTGGAATTAATTCCAACAATTCCTGATTCACCACCATTGTTCAGCAAGTTGTATGTTTGCCTGGAGGCTTGTAAAAGGGGTTTTAAGGCTGGCTGCAGACCGCTGATTGGTTTGGATGGATGCCATTTGAAAGGATATTATGGGGGGCAACTGTTGTCAGCTGTCGGTCAGGATGCAAACAATCACTTCTATGTGATTGCTTATGCGGTGGTTGATAGTGAAACGAAGCAAAATTGGAAATGGTTTCTACAACTTCTGCAAGAGGACTTGGGTCAATGCACAGTGGAAGGCTGGAATTTTATCTCTGACCAACAGAAGGTAAGTCAGACTTAATTTCATTCATAATAATGTACTCAAAATTATCTACTAATCCTTAGATATACTTTGTGGGTGAATTGCTTTGTATAATGTTGGAATGATTAGAATAAGTATCATATTCCTGAACCTAGAATAAGTATCATACTCTTGAACTTACCAACTTTGTGATACATTACTGACTGAGGAAGTTATTAAGGTTTAGGGTGTCTGATAAATTGTTTAAATAAGAATATATTTGCCTGGTAAATGAGTTAGTCGGGGATCTATGTGTCTGATAAATGACTTTGTTGGGGAGCTACGTGTCTGATTATTTGAAAGTTTGTATGCTATTAGATTTTGTATGTCTTTTATACACTACATGCACCTATCTTGCAGGGTTTGCTGCCTGCTTTGCAGGAGGTGATGCCAAATGCACACCATAGAAATTGTGTAAGACACATTTGGAAAAATTTTATAGGAAGGTTTAAGGATAAACGGTTGAAGAATATGATTTGGGCATGTGCAAGGAGTACCACAGATGCTGAATTCCAGCATCACATGCAGCAGTTGAAGAGAATGAATGAGCGTGCATGGGCTTATCTTGCAAAATTTCAACCATCTTGCTGGACCAAAGCTCATTTCAGCCATTGGCCCAAGCTTGATAATGTGACAAACAACATGAGTGAAGTTTGGAACGCCAAAATAAACCATTACAGGGGAAAACCCATTCTTACCATGTTGGAAGAGATCCTTTGCTACTTGATGAGGAGAATGGCTAAGCATAAGAAGGTTCTAAGCACTTACACTGGAGTATTGGCACCAATTCAGCAGAGAAAAATGGAAGATATTATGAAAGATACTAAGTTCTGGACAGCTCAGTGGACTGGTGACAACGATCATAATGTATTCGAAGTCCAAAGACATTTAAAGAAAGTTGGTATGCATCTTGGAAGGCACACTTGTAGTTTCAACTTGTGGCAACTAATAGGTGATTAGGCCTATTATTCATTTTTTGTGAGTTGTGAGTTTAACATGTAATCTTGAGTAGGAATTAGATTTTTTGCTGATGTTATGTTACTGCCTGATAATGTTGAGCAGGAATTCCATGTGTTCATGCGTTGACAGCTATACAAAAGAGGTGTGATAGACCAGAACCTTATGTGCACCCTTGGCTCAAAATGGATGCATTTCAAGCCACGTATGAACATGTAATCAGACCAGTCAACTCAGAGGAGTATTGGAAAAAGACCGGTCTCTTGGCTCCGGAGCCACCCACCATTAAGAGACCTCCTGGGTGCCCAACGAAGAAAAAGAGAAAACCTGATCCTGTAGAGGATTCACCAGATGCAACAAAGGGAAGAAGGACATTCATGGTCACTTGCCAAAAATGTCGTCAGACTGGTCACAATGCAAAGACATGCAAGGGACCACCAAGGCCTAAACCACCCCCAAAGGTTAAGAAAAATGGACAGCCAAGAGCAAAGAAAAATACTTCATCTGCTCCACCATCACAAGATGAAGTCCAAGTCTCCCAAACAGCACCCCAACCACTGCCACAGGTATAATCTCAGTTGAATTTGTTGTAATCATATTGTTGTCATGTTGCCTGCATTCATGTGATCTTCAATGTGATTGTGACTGATTGGCTTAATACTTAAGGATCTATTTGCCTAATAAATTATCTATTTGGGGATCTGTATGTCAGATAAAATATTTAGTTGGGGATCAAAATGTCTAATGATTTGTTTATCTTGTGTTCTATTAGGAGCAGATAACTAATAGTTCAAGCCATGTTGCACCTCCATCAACATTTAGGCCTCCAAGACCTAAACAACCAATTAGGAGGCCACATTCTACTCCAGCACCTACCCCACCATCTGCTCTAGCACCTTCTCCAAGCCTAACCATCTCCAAAGCACCACAGAGGCCTATCCAGTCAGCATCACCTGAAACACTTGCTGCTACAAGTTCTGGCACAGCTTCAAGAATCTTCAAGTTCATGCCAACACCTGGACTAAGGCTTCCAAAATAGATTTGATCCTACTGTGTCAACGTAGTTTTATGAGTTTAATACAACTTTGTCATATTTTGTTATGTTGTTAGTACATCTTATTGAGACAACGTAGTCTGACTATGTTTGGTTATTATGTTGATAGTGTATGTCACTGCACCTTTTTTTTGGAAGATCTTAATATTCATAGCAGAAACGTAAAGACTAGCTACCTTTTTTTGTTAAACTTTGGTTATATGGAATGCAAGTATGGTACTTGGATTTAAGTATGTCTGATTTTATTCCATTTCTAATGCAACTTTTCTTTATCCAGAAAATACTCATCATTCATCTACTCATCGTTCATTGCTTGTCCTAGCACCTACAGATTGGAGTTGCATAAACAAAAGATAACACTGTAATTACTTGTTACACTATATAACATAAGATAAAATCTTCCTTAAACTAACTAAATCCTACCTACAAGAAGACAGACCATAAATCCTAGTATGAAAAAGAACACAGGACTGCAGCACTCGAACCATCGTCTATTCTCAACGGGATTCTTATTCTTCTTCTCAAATGCATCAAGCAATTCTTTCAACTTTTTCACCTTCTCCGCTAGAGCATCATCATCCTCTCTACCATGACCATCACATTGAAATACCCTATCAAACCACACAAAGAAATCACAGTGGGGAGTTTTCTCCTGCCCATAAAAATAGAAGGGTTTAGAGTACAACATTATCAGAAATCATGTTTGACATACAAAAAAAGTTTAAAATCATCAATACATTACCCTGTAAAAAGGACAGCCAAAGAAAGGTCTTTTCGGATTTTTCTCCGTTCCAGACTCTACAACTATGGCATAGGCTCCACAATGACATCTTGGAGTTTCTCCTTTGGCGACTCTGAACCTACCGCCGTGGGCAGAATCACTGCTAACACTGCCGTCACCACTACCTTTAACTCGCTGTCGATATGAACTTCCACAACTATCTCCGGCAGCAATTGTTAACACTATAGCCTTCGTTAATTAGGGTTTTGGCAAGAGGAAGAAGAAGATTTTGATTTCACACGTCGTTTCATGGCTATTTGTAATCTTTCATTGTCGTTTTTGTACAATCCACCCCAGGGACTACGTTGTCTGCTTTCCCACTTGTCTCTTATCATCTGTGTCACCAACTCAATGTGACACGTTGGATATCGCCGTTAGACTTTAACAGACCAATTTAATGGAAAGATCAATTGGTCTGACGCCAAAAAATGTTGAGGACTAACAGAGTGATTAATTTTAGTTAAGGATTAAAACGTCCACTTTAAAATTCCTTAGGAACCAATTTGGGTATATACTCTAAAAAGTTTGAGTATCATCTAAATTGTTCCGGGCTTAATCTGAACAAATCTACTCATAAATGCAAAAAATACGTCGAGTCGTCGATCAAAACAAGCTTGTATACTGATTAATTATCACTCAGACAAGGAAGAGGGGATCGAAGACAGCGTTGAGGTGTAGAAAAGTTCTTTTGCCAAGGATTCGAAGAATTCTGCATCGAGGTTTCAATTTGACAAGAAAGGGTTGCACACCATAACATTCTCGAATAGTGGGTTCGTCGCTCTTGGTAGCGAGAAGCAAAGAATTGGAAATTTGCTCCAAAAACACATATTTTACACATTCACATCCTAGCGATTTTTTGAGTTTTGTTGTGAGTTCTCTAAGTAGATTTCCTTCCATTCTTCTTTTTTCTTTAGTTTATTTTGATTCTGTAATTTATTTTCTGCAAGATAAAAACTCAAATACAATTAATTTCATATGAAGTCGATAGTTGAAAGTCGTTAGATGATAATTTAGTCAAATTTGTCAAATCATTTAAGGGTTCTTACCTATCAACTTCACATGAGTTTTCATTTTTCTGCAAAGTTACTTCCCTTCCAAAAAGTTTATTTGCTTTTCTATAATGCCCTAATATTTATTCCGAATTCTTGAAGTTTGTAAAGTGCCATTGTTATGTTTATTCATACAAAGTGCAAATAAGATACATTACCAGAATGTTTATTAGTCTTTTGCATGCATATTTATAATTTTGCCAAAGATTGTATTGTATTTGTCTTGTTTTTTTTTCATTGACGAAATTAGAGATTTTGATGCGCTTTTAAAATTGATATTCGAAAAGAGAAATTTGGTTCTGCTTCTAGAATTTAGATCATGAACCATGATCTTACTTTGATTTCGTCAAACTGTTGTCTTTGATTTCGAAAACACCAAAACTTGCATAACTGGTGTACCGAGAGAGAGAGAGAGGCATCACTAAGCACCTGATCAGAGATCCTAGGGTTTGGAATCAAGAAGAGTATTATCGTTTGGAAAACGAGTTATTTTCTATCTTTGTAGAACATCTTCCTGAAGATATTTCAAAGAAAGAGCTGTATCTTTTGTTCAACTGGACGGGACGCATAAATGATATTTACTTATCAAGAAAACAAAAAAATGGAAACACATACATCTTTGCATTCATCAGGTATACAACAAAGGGTGGAGCCATGAAGTCCATAGCGAAAATGAATAGAATGAGGCTACGAGGCAAAGTGGTCTCGGTAGGAGAAGCTCGGTATCGACGTACGAAGGAAGCGATGAATACTCAGAGACACCAGGTGGCAGTTGCCGTTCAAAATACGGTTAAGGTTCAAACGCAACAAGAAGTTAGCTAAAGGGATCTAGGGACTGAGGTGAAAGAGATGAGGAAAGAGAGGAGACAAGGGGACCCTCACGGCAATGGGTGGACGAAGAAGATGGAAGTACCTGTGACAAAAGAGAACCTGGTCTGGTTGCAGAGAAGTCTAATAGGCGGTACGACAAAGGCTATTGACTATAAGTCTCTGAGGGCCATGATAGGCAAGAATTTACCGCAAGTCGTGGAGGTACGAGAACTCGGAGCTTACAAAGCTCTCCTGACGTTTGATAGCATTTTAAGTGCGGAAGAAGCCTTCACGTTTAAAATGAACAATATTTTGAAGTTCTTCCATAGCGTCTGGAGATGGGATGAGGAGGAGCGTAGTGAAACCCGAATGGTATGGCTAGAGTGTTTTGGTGTCCCGCTACACACGTGGTCTGTGGAGATGTTTAAGCTGATTGGTAGTCAATGGGACGAAGTTGTTGGGTGCGACGAAGCCACAAAATCATGTCTATCCTTCAGTGTGGGGCGGATGCAAATTGACACTTATATTATGGACATTATCAATGAGTGGATTCACATCACTGTTGGTACTAGTGGGTTCGACATCCTAGTTAAGGAGGTTGGGCAGGAGAGTTATGGATCGAAGTGTCAGCTCGAGGATGTTAGCACTCCTGGTCCCCCAAAAGCATGCAAGATTTTGGGTACGAGCAGGTTGAATTTGATAACACCGGTAGCAAGCAGAGATCCAGTGGTCGAGGGGCTGATGGCGATGCCAAGAGAGGAAGAAGCTGAAAAGGGTAGATTGGTAATTCCCGTTAACATTTTGAATGAGTGGAGTTATTGTAACTTAATTGAAATTAAACCGGGGAAGGTAACAGAGGATTCAGTTAGGGAGGGAATAGCAAATTTCAAGGGATGTCATGATTTACTCATTGATGCAGAATCTGAAAAAACAGTTAGTTGGGATTATGGATTTGATGGGCTGAATTTTGGTGGATTTGGGAGAAAAAAACAAAATCAAAATAGACTGAATGGCTGGCCAATAATCCATCAGGTGGCACAAGTAGTGAGGGAGTGAGATTGGGCCGCTCCATCAACAGGAGGCAGAGACTGATGTGGAGGGCATGGAAGGATGGACCAGGCGACTGGGTCGGGTCGGGCTGCCTCTAGACGGGTGCTCTTCATCTCCTGGATCCAACACCGCAGCACATGCCTGCCTTGAAGGAGAGAACCTGGAACTTACGGACGAGACTGGGCCACGAGGGAAGGGAGGCGGACGAGCTGGCGAGCAAGACCACCGACGGGCTGAGCATGAGGCAACTGACGTCGTGACGGGGCACTTTGTGACTGAGTTGGAATCAACAGACCGTCTCCCCAAGCCATTAATGAACTCCGCGATGGTGATGGTAGGAGTCGACTTCTACAGGGAAGATGGGGACGAGAGACAGTCCCAGAAGACGAAGCCAGCTCCAGGGAAGGATGCTGCAGTCGGCTGGGAAGAGATCCTAGAAGTCGGTAACGAAGAATTAGCAGACGCTATGCCTCTGGCTGCTGCAAGACTTGAGGAAGGCGGTGGCGATAATGGGCCTAGGATGGATGCCGGCAGCGGGAACAAGGGACTTAGTGATATGAAAACTCTGGAAAGAGAAGAGCAGATGATTGAAAACAAAAGGGCATGGGATCTAGCAGTAGAATCCGGAGCAGTGCAGTGCGATGAAGATGACGACATAATGGCGATTCTACAAGAACAGAATGAAGCGCTTGCTCAAAAGAGGAGGTTGGCTAAGCAGAAAGAAAAGGCGCAAAGATGCAGACCAAAAAAGCTCAAAAAGGTGTGTACCAAAGATTTAAAATGATTTTTAGCTCTTGGAATGTTAGTGGGTTAGGGGGGATTGGTAAGCTGAGTATGGTTAAAGAGCTCAAAACAAAACAGAAGCTGAATATGTTAGGGTTGGTTGAGTTTAAAATGTCAGTTGTGACTAAGTTTGATGTAGTACGTATTTGAGGGAGCGATGTTGTAGGGTGGGAGTATGTAGGCTCGGAAGGCACGTCAGAGGGGCTGGTGTTAATGTGGGATATTATGCTGTTTAGAACGAATAATTGCTACAAAGGGGAGAGATGGTTATGTGTTGAAGGAGTCCTATTGAAAAATGATTTTCCTTGCGCTTTTTGTTTGGTATATGGTGCTCATAATAGAGCGGAAAAACTTGTTGTGTGGGAGGAATTGAGCTTTATAGCTGGTGTATGTCAAGTACCGATATGCTACATGGGTGACTTCAATGAGGTTATACAGGTTGAAGAGAGAAAAGGACAGGATAGGTTAACAGGGTCTGCAGAAGAATTCAAGTGTTGGGTACAAGATATGCAGCTAGTGGACCTACCATTGCATGATCGTAAGTTTACCTAGTTTAGAGGATGCTCCTGCAGTCGCATTGATACAGTCCTAGTGAGTGTAGAATGGACGGAGGAGTTTCCGGAGATTCGACTAAAAGAGGGACCAAAAGGTCTGTCAGATCACTGCCCAATTTTGAGGATGAAATCAGGAAGTTAGACGAGTTAGCAGGAAATGGAGTTTATGATGATACAGTGGAGGCTAGAAGGAAGGCACTAGTAAGCTGTTGCAAGCAGTGGTATGTCAGAAAAGAAATACACTGGAAGCAGATGTCGCGATCCAGGTATGCGAAAGATATGGATAAGAACACTAGGTACTTCCATAATTTGGCATCGGCAAGAAGGAGGAACAATAGACTTGATGCTCTGGTAATTCATGATAGGCTGATAAGAAATCAAGCTCGGATCAAAATTGCTATCAGAGATTTCTATAAAGATCTATATCACCAGGAGAGATCACCGGTAGTGGGTTTTAGGGACGGTCTGGTAAATCGGATTGATGAAGAAGACTCGATAGCTCTGGAGAGAATACCAACCATGGAGGAGATTAGAGAAGTCGTCTAGGATTGTGAATCTTCCAAGGCTCCAGGGAGTGATGGGTATAACATAAATTTCATTAAGAAGTACTGGGATGAGATTGGTGTGGAGTTCATGACAACTGTTCTGGACTTCTTTCGATCGTCACGGTTACCTTCTGAGGCCAATATTACTTGTGTGGCCCTAGCACCTAAGTTTACCGGAGCTAAGGAGATCAAGGACCTTCGGCCAATCAGCATGGTTGGTTGTGTATACAAAGTAATTTCCAAAGTGATGGTTAAGAGGATGAGATCAGTCATGCCAGGTCTAGTAGGGGAGACCTAAGGCGCATTTGTGAAAGGGCGGAAAATTCATGATGGGGCTCTTATTGCATGTGAAACAGTGCACTGGCTAAAGAGTAGAAAGAAGAAAGCGGCAATTATCAAATTAGATTTTCAGAAGGCTTATGATCGGGTAAAATGGAGTTTTGTGGATATTGTGCTGCAGAAGATGGGCTTTGGTTGGAAATGGAGGACATGGGTGAAGGAGTGTATTGGCACAGCTTCTATGTCGATCTTGGTAAATGGCTCACCATCTAAACCTTTTAAGATGGAGAGAGGTTTGAGACAAGGTGATCCACTATCTCCATTCCTGTTTGTTCTGGTTGTGGATGTGCTGCATAGGATGGTAGGGGAGGCAGTCAGAAACAAATGTATTTTACCGCTGCTGATTGGAAAGGACAATATAGAGTTATCATATTTACAATTCGTAGATGACACTATATTATTCTGTCCACCAGAGGAGGAGACCATCAGAAACTATGCCAGGTTGCTAAGGTGCTTTGAGATGATGTCAGGGTTGACTATTAACTTTGATAAATCAAGTCTAATTCCAATCAATTGCGAACAGCAGTGGACCTCCGACATGTGCAGCTACTTGGGATGTAAGGAGGCCGGTCTTCTAGTAAGATATCTTGGCATTTCTTTAGGAGCAAACCCAAGACTAGTCAGGACTTGGAAACCGATTATTGACATGAGGAGAAGCTCAACTTGTGGAAGGCAAAACTACTCAATAAGGCGGGTAAGCTTGTCCTTATTAAATCTGTGTTAAATAGCTTGCCGGTGTACTACTTGAGTCTGTATAAGATGCCGAAGGCAATGTCAGACAAGTTGATATTGTTGCAAAGGAGATTCCTATGGAGCAAGGAGGAAGGTAGGAATGGTTTGGCGTTAGTTAAGTGGGAGTTAGTTCAAGCCCCTAAAAAGGTGGGTGGGTTGGGGGTGGGTGATGCAGTAATTAGAAACATTGCACTTCTTTTCAAGTGGTGGTGGCGGTTCTCAAAAGAGGAGTGTCCATTATGGAAGAAGGTCGCGTGTTCTTGCTATGACTTGAACCCCAATGTGATGTTAACGGCTCAGACATTACCGGCTAGAGGGGGTCCATGGAAGGATATCTGTCAGCTGCAGATCAGGGATACTGATGTGAGAGATAAGATGATTGCGGGGTTATCTATGGAGGTGGGTGACGGAAGGAGGACTCGATTCTGGGAGGATGTTTGGCTACAAAGTGGTTCGCTAAAGATGAGTTTTCCGAGGCTTTTCTCTATTTTAAACCAAAAAGGATCTGTTATAGGGGGATTGTGGGTTTTGGGATGGGTTAGAGTGGATCTGGAACTTCCAGTGGAGGCGAGAGTTATACCAATGGGAGTTGGAATTAGTGGATTAATTACATGAAACTTTACGGCCTATTAAGCTAGCACATGATAAGCAAGATAAAGTTGTGTGGAAGTTTGACAATGAAGGTATTTTTTCAACTAACTCATTTGTGCAGGTAATGCATTCGGAGTCCCTCCCGGAGGAAATTACCAGCTACAGTTTTACCAGAATTATTTGGAAAGGTTTGGTTCCACCACGAGTGGAGTTATTTATTTGGTTTACTTTGATAGGGAGAGTGAACACCAAAGAAAGATTGCATAGACTGGGAATTGTTGAACATGGTGATAACATATGCGTTCTGTGTAAAAAAGACGTTGAATATATACATCACTTATTTCTGGGCTGAGTTTACTTGGCAGGTGTGGTGTCTATGGCTATCTGACTTTGGGAGATTGTGGTCTATTCCGGGCTCACTAAAGGAACACTTTGAGAGCTGGACATGTGTTGCTAGAAGGAAAGGAGACCGCAACAAGTGGCTCATATGTTTCTTTTCGGTTATTTGGAACATTTGGCTAGAGAGGAACCGGCAGATTTTCAAGAACATGGAAGGAGGTGCAGAGGAGGTGTTCCATAAATCTATACTCTGTTATAGAGAATGGTGTAATTTGGATCCCTTTTGTTATTATTGATGGCAATGCCGGAGATAACATTAGGGACATGTTTCTATTCTTTGTTTTTACAGGTTCCTTGTTTGTTAGTTTTTTCTCGCTCCACTTATTGTGTTGAGCTTCCTTGTTAAAAAAAAAAAACCAAAACCTGCATAACACTGATAATAATTCTATTATAATTGAAATGTATTGCAACGTAATTCAAAAAAATAACATTAGAAGAGTGTAGGTAGTCTCCTTTTTTTTTTTTTCTGGTCATGGGAAGGGTGTCAGTTTCTTTTTTAGTAAACTAATTGGTTACTAAAATGAATATTTGTAAATTGGATTTCATAGTGACAACCCAAACTCGTGTTTTTGTTTCTTCGAGCTTTGAATCTAGGCTCAATAACTAGTTATTAAGAAATACCAAAAACGAAACTAGTTGTCAAGACATCCGGCG
>NC_029785.2:126216277-126218401 GCF_000816755.2 Arachis ipaensis | reverse complement strand
CTCTCTCTTATTCAAACTTGAAAGTGCTGCTGCTATTTATGATGTTACAAAATTCCTGATCTCCCACTCTGAACCAAGGAATAAAAAAAAGGGTTGTTATTATTATTATTTGTTAGATTTTATTAATTTATACAAAAAGTTAGAATACCAAATAAAAGAGAGCCTTTGATACTTGAGAGCACAAATTCTGTCTAATCTCTTCAGAAATGACACGTGATGGATTTATTCATTAGACGTTAAGAGAATTAGATTAAAATGTGATTCTTTTCTTTATAACATATATTGATGTATATATAATGATCAAGTATTAACCATAAAAAACTTAAATCACAATAAATTTTACACTATTATTTAATCTTATCTTATTTTATCATATACATTAATTATTAGGCCAAAAATTCAATAATACATGGTGACATCTAAAACAGTAAAACTCAAACTGGATCATTGAATCACTTTATGAACTTACAGGAATTCAACGCTTAAATATCCAATTCGTTTTCATAAAAAACAAAAGTCAAGAAACTCATCACCAAAAAAAATTAACATTATTATCATTATTATTATTATTTAAACAATATTTGTAGTAGTCTACTAGTAGACACTAGAGTAGACACTCCTCTTTATTCTATATTAAAAAAAAAAAAAAGTAAGAAATAATGGACCACAAGCATTTTCAGACGGTGAGGTAATCGTCTTGATTGTCATGTTATTTCAGATGGCATGTACCAAAGTTTTCCCGGATCCATAAATTTAGTTAACAGTAGCTATCCACTGTACTGAAACACCAGATATCCTTATATGCTGGGAGCACTAGAAGTCTTCATAGCAAAGACCTAATTAGCATTAGAAGTCTTTGCTATGAATTATTTCGTTACTTTAAATTTTTGCAATTAATTATATTTAAAGCATGACTATAGTAAAAAATAATTATTAAACATTAAATTATATATTTTCTAATTTTATTATGAAAAATATTAAAAGAGTATTAGAATTTATTATTTTTTGTCATATTTTTAACCATTAATCTAATTTTTATAATTTAATAATCTAACAACATACTTTAATCTACACTTTAAAACATTAATACCTAATTAATATTCAAAAACAATAAATATTGATAACTCTCTAGCATTTCTCTTCTATTATTACCAATTACATATTTTTATATGCTAGTTAGCTTCGCTAGCTATAATAATAATAATAAGTGGCGGAACTAGTTGATGGAAAGAGGAACAATGACCCCTCAAATTAATAATTTATACATGCTTAAATCTCTAATTTTTCAGTTTGGTTCCTTTTTAATTTAAATTTTTTTCTTCTTAACTTATATTTTTTATATTAGCTTCTCTTAAAAAAATTTGTAGTTTCGCCCCTAATAATAATAATAATAATAATAATAATAATAAACTGCAGGGCATGAAATTAATAACAATTACGTAGTGTCAAGTTATACGAAGATAAGGGAATATCTATGTCAGTGCCCAATTGCACCCTGTCTCACATGTTGTATGAAAAATCATTGTGCGGGCATGTTGTTCATGTCTCAATTGATCGTTTTCATTATTACAGTTCAATGAATCTCGTTGCAGCAGGGTGACTAGTGATGGTGATTGTTAATTTAATTTGTTATATTCATAAACCAGATAGGAACATATATGTATAGCCAGGCCAATTCACAGAACTTCGGAAAAATAACTACAATGAGAAAAAAAAAGGCTTACATTATGTTACCTGTGCTTTAATGTGTCTATGTTTGCCTTTCCTGTAAATACATAAAGAACAATAACTATTGGAGTATATATAAATTAAAATTTACACTATCATTCACAAATTAGCCTAAGTCATTTTTTCGGGACAAAGTTTTTTTTAGTCTTTTAACATTTGGATTAAATTTTAGGTTAATTCTTAACATTTAAAATATAATATTTTTAATATTCTTTTACTATTAAATATACGTAAACACTACTATATACTTAATTTTTACTAACATTTAAAAAATATTACTAAATTATATTAAAATGTTATCTATGTATATTAGTAATATTTTAATAATATTAAATATATTCTATATTACTAAAGAATTTTACTAACATTTTTCTAAAGATTTAATAATATTTAGTA
>NC_029785.2:126212855-126215568 GCF_000816755.2 Arachis ipaensis | reverse complement strand
TATTACAATAGACTTTTCTTAATAACACTTAAAGAAATGTTACAATAGATATATTTTATAACACTTAAAAAAATGTTATCATAGATTTTTTTGTAACACTTAAAAAATGTTACAATAGATATTTTATGTAACACTTAAAAAAATGTTACCATAAATTTTTTTATTTAATTTTAGAAACTAAAATAAGTTATGAATAAAAATTTAAAAGTCAAATTTGAGTTATTTAATATGACAATGTACTAATGACACCTGATACATAAATGACACATAGATAAATCTTATTATGATACGTGCTATTATTATTTATATTAATATACGTACACTAATAAATACGTCATTTCTTCATTTTATATGGCTGAAAATTTTTTTAAGGGCAATTTACTCAATTAAAATGGGTGTAAAGATTTTTTACTCAAATGCAACATTTTCAATTCGTTTACGTGAGTGTCCTTTTTGGTTATTATGTAAATTATGATAGGTAACCACAATTTTCAATTTGTATATAAATTGTGGGAGGTTGGCATGGTTTATACTTAGAAAACGTTGCACATAAACCGCGGCACAGATTATGAAAAAAAATGCTACTTGAAACAGTGCTTGGTCACCACGGTCTATGAAAAAAAGCTATGAGCATAAAACCTGGTTGGCTACCACGGTTTATGCTTTCTTATTCCTAATCCGCATAACTTCCAATCACTTCGTCTTCTTTCTTATTCCATTCTCTTTTTTCAGCTATTTGTCCACTTTTATTAATTATTTTTTATCTCTTTGCATCTTTTTTCATTTATTAAATTAATTATGTATTATTTTTATTTTTTTTTTTAAAATTACAAGAAAAAATGACTCATAATTAATCATGTCAAAAATTTCTCCATTTTTATGATAACTATAAAAAAGGTGGTTATAAATTTTTTAACAATTTGTGATTGTGTGGAAGATGTTTATTTATACTGGATTAAGGCACATTCAAAGAAAGATTGAGTAAATGGAGTATACATTTTTATTGCATTCATACTGTTTACATACAAAAATTAAGAATGAAGCGATTTTTAAAGAAAAAAAAAAGAGTATACTTTAGAAGGGATGAAAAGCAAAAAAAAATATTCTTAACTTATATAGTTTAGTACTCACTACGTACTCTATAATATACTGTACTGTACTCTGATTTGCAATTCAGTCTCAACTTTTAACAAACATAAATAGAGAATTCATTATATTTATTCATTATATTTGAATTTGTTATGGTCTTGATCATTTAAATTGAAAAAATATTTTGTATTAGTGACTAATTTAGGATATATTTTTGCATTATTAGTTATGTCTAAGAATTGATACTTAATTTATTAATATGTTTGTGAACACATGCATTTTAATTTTTAATTTTAATTTTATTTTTATAATTTTTTATTTTTATTTAATTATGACCAGTCCATTGAAATCAGTAGCAATGGATGAGAATGAATGGTATAATAACAAGGTTGAACAAAAGCGAGTGTTCAATGGTAGGATAATCATTTCAAATGCAACATTGTCCGGTGGGAGAAAGGTGAAACTGTTTGAAGTATCAAAGGAGGACAACCAAGAAGTTGAAAGACAGAAAAGATATTTTCAAGAATGAAGCGATTTTTAAAGAAAAAAAAAGAGTATACTTTAGAAGGGATGAAGAGCAAAAAAAAATATTCTTAACTTATATAGTTTAGTACTCACTACGTACTCTATAATATACTGTACTGTACTCTAATTTGCAATTCAGTCTCAATTTTTAACAAACATAAATAGAGAATTCATTATATTTATTCATTATATTTGAATTTGTTATGGTCTTGATCATTTAAATTGAAAAAATATTTTGTATTAGTGACTAATTTAGGATATATTTTTGCATTATTAGTTATGTCTAAGAATTGATACTTAATTTATTAATATGTTTGTGAACACATGCATTTTAATTTTTAATTTTAATTTTATTTTTATAATTTTTTATTTTTATTTAATTATGACCAGTCCATTGGAATCAGTAGCAATGGATGAGAATGAATGGTATAATAACAAGGTTGAACAAAAGCGAGTGTTCAATGGTAGGATAATCATTTCAAATGCAACATTGTCCGGTGGGAGAAAGGTGAAACTGTTTGAAGTATGAGGACAACCAAGAAGTTGAAAGACAGAAAAGATATTTTCAAGAATGAAGCGATTTTTAAAGAAAAAAAAAGAGTATACTTTAGAAGGGATGAAGAGCAAAAAAAAAATATTCTTAACTTATATAGTTTAGTACTCACTACGTACTCTATAATATACTGTACTGTACTCTAATTTGCAATTCAGTCTCAATTTTTAACAAACATAAATAGAGAATTCATTATATTTATTCATTATATTTGAATTTGTTATGGTCTTGATCATTTAAATTGAAAAAATATTTTGTATTAATGACTAATTTAGGATATATTTTTGCATTATTAGTTATGTCTAAGAATTGATACTTAATTTATTAATATGTTTGTGAACACATGCATTTTAATTTTTAATTTTAATTTTATTTTTATAATTTTTTATTTTTATTTAATTATGACCAGTCCATTGGAATCAGTAGCAATGGATGAGAATGAATGGTATAATAACAAGGTTGAACAAAAGCGAGTGTTCAATGGTAGGATAATCATTTCAAATGCAACATTGTCCGGTGGGAGAAAGGTGAAACTGTTTGAAGTAT
>NC_029785.2:126210024-126212330 GCF_000816755.2 Arachis ipaensis | reverse complement strand
AAAAAAAATATTCTTAACTTATATAGTTTAGTACTCACTACGTACTCTATAATATACTGTACTGTACTCTAATTTGCAATTCAGTCTCAATTTTTAACAAACATAAATAGAGAATTCATTATATTTATTCATTATATTTGAATTTGTTATGGTCTTGATCATTTAAATTGAAAAAATATTTTGTATTAGTGACTAATTTAGGATATATTTTTGCATTATTAGTTATGTCTAAGAATTGATACTTAATTTATTAATATGTTTGTGAACACATGCATTTTAATTTTTAATTTTAATTTTATTTTTATAATTTTTTATTTTTATTTAATTATGACCAGTCCATTGGAATCAGTAGTAATGGATGAGAATGAATGGTATAATAACAAGGTTGAACAAAAGCGAGTATTCAATGGTAGGATAATCATTTCAAATGCAACATTGTCTGGTAGGAGAAAGGTGAAACTGTTTGAAGTATCAAAGGAGGACAACCAAGAAGTTGAAAGATAGAAAAGATATTTTCAAACTTCTCTAAGACGATCACCAAAATTCTTCCTATAAAGTCCTCGTTGTTTTGAGAAGAATGTATGCATATAATGAATTCTCTATTTATGTTTGTTAAAAGTTGATACCGAATTACAAGTTAGAGTACAGTACAATATATCACAGAGTACGTAGTGAGTACTAAACCATGTAAGGTAAAACTATTTTTTTTCCTCTTCATCCCTTCTAAAGTATACTTTTTTTTTTCCTTAAAATTTAGTTTCATTCTTAATTTTTGTATGTAAACCATATGAATGAAAAAAAAAATAAATACTCCATTTACTCTCAATCTTTCTTTGACTGTGCCTTAATCCAATATAAATAAATATCTTTTATACTATCACAAATTGTTAAAAAAGTTATAACCACTTTTGTTATAATTATCATAAAAATGGAGAAATTTTTGGCATGATTAATTATGAGTCATTTTTTCTTGTAATTTTTAGAGAAAAAAATAAAAATAATACATAATTAATTTAATAAATGAAAAAAGATGCAAAGAGATAAAAAAAATTAATAAAAGTAGACAAATAGCTGAAAAAAAAGAATGGAATAAGAAAGAAGACGAAGTGATTGGAAGTTATGCGAAATAGGAATAAAAAAGCATAAACCGTAGTAACCAATCAGATTTTATGCTCATAGCTTTTCTTCATAAACCGTGGTGACCAAGCACGATTTCTAGTAGCATTTTTCTTTCATAATCCGTAGTAAGCAGTCGTGGCTTATGTGCAACGTTTTCTAAGTGTAAATCATGCCAACCTTCTACGATTTATGCACAAATTAAAAACCGTGATTACCTACCATGATTTACATAATAACCAAAAAAGACATTCAATATAAACGAATTGAAAATGTTGCATTTGAGTAAAAATCTTCACACTAATTTAATTGCGTAAATTGTCCTTTTTTTTAATATGTAACACTGGATGTTTACGTTAGTATGTTATGTCAATGTGGCATTAACATGTCAATATAGCATTAACCAAAATTATTTAAAAAGTTAACGTGAATTATTGAGTGAAAATTTAGAATTTAAACTGAAACAATTAAAATTTCAAAAATTAATATGAGATTTGAGGCAAATTTTAGGGTAATTTAAATATTAACCCAACAAATTAATGAATGAAATCACTCTCTCTTTTTTATTTTCTTTTTCAGAGGACTAATAATAATCATTAACCTTATTGGATTTTGTTGAAATGACAGATCAGAAACAGGTAAAGACAAATGAAAGAAACAAATTTGAGGGGTGGGGCGCATTGGAAGTTTCGTGTAGCTTTCTTCTAACATTCTACTACGGAGAAGCATGCATGTATGGCTAGTTGGCTACATAGATATTGTGATTGTGATGGTAAAACTGAAAACCAATGAAGTAATAACCACGTATACATAACAAGAGAGACAATAATTGCATTTGCATGTTATCATTCAATCAAGACCCAAAGTATATCTTAGTCCAATAATTGTATATGTCCAACAATTATTATTAATGAAAAGATCGATCTAGGTTATGATGATGATATGAATTATATAATAGCCTTTCTTTGTTATTGTTTGCATAACTTATTCACTCGCTCTTTGAGTGCATGAAAGTCACATAGTCATCACGTATATGCACTAATAATTAGCCAACCTTATTCTCTAGTTAAATCTGTCATGATGAAATTGCATTGCTCCCTACTACTGCCTATATATATAGCCACTCATTGGCTTCAAACTTTAATAAAAATAAGATTTATACTACTGATAAAAATATTCCTAAAAATATA
>NC_029785.2:126196126-126209976 GCF_000816755.2 Arachis ipaensis | reverse complement strand
ACTATTTATTAGTTATTTTTGTTACATTTTTAAATCATTTAAAAATTATTTTATCGATAATATTTTTTAGAAATTTTTTTATCAACATTTAAATCTTTCATGTACCAAATTGATAGTTAACTCTAAAAAAAACAATAAAGGCTTAATTAACAGAAGGGAAAAGACAAAGGAGTAGGTAATTCGATGGATCTGGGATAATTAACTATTAATAATGTTAACAACAAAATTATACTAGTACGATAGAATTGGTTCATGTGTTGGGTGGTTAGAACTAATTAAGGCGTTAGAGACAGCGCCAAACTGATGATGATACATAATACAAACTCATCTTTTACACACATCTAACTAATTCAGTAATGCGCGACACGTGATGTGTGACTTCTATATAGGAAAGTGAATGCTATGGACTATGGTGAGTATGAAATCTTTTTATAATATTTAAAAAAATATAATTAAAATTAAGATTTTATTTTTTATTATGTTAAAATATTTTTATTTAAAAATAAAATAAAAGTATTATTAAATTAAAAATTATTAAAAGCTAAGAGTGAAGAAAATTAGTTGATTGCATTTGCATATAATAGTTACCCATAGAACATTATAGCTCGTGCAGGAAAAAAAGAATGTACAAATAAAGCTATGTCAATCATACTTGATAGTTTCACTAACGTGGATAAGGAGAGGTAGTACTCACCACCAGTTGGGGTGGGGTTATTAGTTGGGTGAGTTTCTGTCGAAACAAAGAGGGTGAAAAATCACCAAGTGCGGTCCCGTTTCTACCAGAAACGAATATGAGTCGAATCCTATTGCCTAGGGTAGATGGTGGTCACTGCTCACATTCTCATCGGTGACAAAACAACCTAAGCTAGGGGTCCATCCCAATGTGAACATCCACAATAATTGTTTACGCATATATAAATTTATATCATTTTAATTTTTATGTATTATGATTCTGTTATTAAAAAAGAGTTTTGTACGCATATTTAATAGTATATATTATTACACTATAAAAAATAATTAATTTTTATACTTACTATTTTAAAAGTTTGTTATATCAAAAATAATATTTTTGACTCGTTATTATTGAATTCTTCGACAAGCTAATGTTTGATAAGCCAATGTTCGATAAATTTAAACTTTGATCAGGTTCCAAGTGCCAAAAATATTCCTAATTAAATTACAAGTTATGTATTCAAAGTTCTAGTTACTTACTTTATTGAAGTTATAATTGTACAAGTGTGTCTACAAGAACAAGTCCTCCAGAAGCAGTTTTTGGCCGTTATTAAATATAATTGTAATTTTATTATTATTATTATTATTATTATTATTATTATTATTATTATTATTCTCTATAAATAGGAGTTTTGTTTTAAACTTAGAATAAAGGATTTGAAATTGTCTTCAGAAAGTACTCTTACATACTTACATCCCAACGAATTTATGAATTTGTCTCGAATTTATTTCTGTAAAATTTCTTTCATGTTCATGTCCTTATTTTTCTCTTTTCAATTTACTGTAATTTTTTTTTCTGCAATTTACACTTTTCTCCGCAAAAGTCATTTTCTTTCCTCTTTAAATTTTGCATTGTATTTTTTTTTTCATTTCAAAGTCCTTTGACTGTGTTGAAGGCATCTGTTACTTTCTTTGAATTGAAGTTATTCACTTTATTTTTGCAATTTCAAATTCAAGTAATTTAATGTCAATTTATATTTTATCCTTTTGTACGCTTTATTTCATTCAAAAACGAGTCTTTGGTGCATTTAAAGAAAAATTGGTATCCGCGAAAGAGAAGTAAATTTTGCTCCTAGATCATACATATCGAAAACCCAAATTTACTAAAAATCTTCATAACGAATTGGCACGCTCATTGGGATAGTTTTTGTGAAATTGTGTCAAAGATTTTTGTTGTTTTGTTATGATATTGATTTAGTGCATGTAATTTTGGAGTAGTAAAATTATTAATATGAACGAAGAAACTTCAAACAATAATTTAAAGTCCACATCAAACAATAATATCTCTATAGTTGTAGCACAAACTTCTGTGAGTTTAACATCCCATGCAGAAGGAAACGTTTAGAACGCTGAAAACGATTTTGGAGAGAATGTTGCGGTTAATAATGCAAGCGCTGGGAGTAGTTTAACCCACCTCCTCGAATTTCTCTAAATCAAGTTCAACTGTCGGTAACTGCAGGTTAGTCCTTTTTTGGTCTTCGTTTAAGTTACACTCCATTTATGGGTGGTTTTGCGCCTTCAGTTAAATTTGGAAATGCGTCAGCTGCAGTTAATAATCAACTAGGTTTTCCTTACTCTGAGATGAGTCGTGATTATCACATTGGTTTGACGTCGAATAATCGGGACTTTTGGCAACCTTTCGGCAACATATCGATGAGAGTTATCATGATTTAGCCAATTTGTTAATTCACTACCATTTGAAATCCTATAATAGCTGATAATGAAACAAAATATGAGTGTTTGGCTAGACAAGTCGAATGGATTACTCGAATTGTTAATTATGATGAAGGACAATCTCATTATCAAAATTTTAGGATAAATCCTAAAAATTTAGGTGATGATCAAGAAAATTTACATGTGAACCTTGGCGAAGAAGAACATAAGCCTCATATAGTTCGACGTAATCAGAATGCTGATGATGTGTTGAATAGAATCCGCGCTAACAAGTATGGAAATCATTACCAAATGATTAGGATCATAAAAAATGTTCTCAATCAAGTAGGTATTAATGTGGGGCTTATAAATCGACCCTATTTTGTGTTAGCATTTTCTGCTGAAGTTCAGATGGCTGAAGTGTCAAGAGGTGTGAAAAATCTTAAAATAGTTACCAAGTTTGCTGGGGAAGCAGGGGAATCAACTGTAGAGCATGTTGCTCGATATTTGGTCGAACTCAAAAATTTAGCAAACAATAATGATCTGAAAATGAATTTTTTTCCTTTTTCTTTGACAAAAAATGCCTTTACTTGATTTTCGAATTTAAGGCCCAATTGATTTTAACATAGATTCAATTGAAAATGTTTTTCATAGTCAATTCTATAGATCAGAGAAAAATTGCCAGTAAATCTAACAGACTTGTTTGCTTTGAAAAGGGATGATGATGAATTGATAGATGATTATATTATTTGATTCAAATATACTCACAATTGATGTTATGTGTCGATTCCTGAAAGTGCGATTATCAAAGTAGCTAATAAAGGTCTCAATTTTAATATGCATCAAAAGTTAGTCACTGTGCATATTCCTGAACCCATTTAGTTGAAAGAATTCGACAAATTGAGAAAATAAGAGAAGAAAAGAAGAAAGAAAGAGAAATGGTTAAATATGAGTTTTTTGAAAATAATATTCAATGATGATAAGTATTTATGCTTTTGTCCTAGTTAAAAACATAGATACTTAGGGCATTTGTTATGTCGAAAATAAATTTTCTTCGACAAATTGAAAGAAAATAGAAAAGCGTGGTTGAAACATAACATCATATTTATCCATTTTATTATTCTTGGCTCTTCAATAATAACGTGATGCTTCACTAATATTTTGTCATGCACTATATAAAAGTATTTGTGGAAGTCTATAAAAGGTAACAGAAGAAGTTGATCAAACAATTATTTGGAGTTGATTGTCAAATTAATCAAGCCATCAAAGAGGAATTTTCACAAAGAGGAGCGGGTGATATTTGATTATGGAAACGGTTATTAGAAAAAATAGTTGATGACTCGGAGTTCGTCGAAAGAATTTAACAAATTAAGTATTTATATTTTAATTCCATTTAGTTAAAAAAATACTTACGAGCATTTGTTATATTAAAAATAATATTTTCGACAAATTTGAACTTTGATCAAGTTCCAAGTGCCAAAAATATTGCTGATCAAGTTACAAGTATATGTTGGAACGACTTTAGAAGCAAATTCAAACTCTTTTGGAAGCGGTTACATACTCAGTTACGTATTTTATTGAAGTCATAATTGTATAAGTGTGTCTACAGGAACAAGTCCTCCAGAAGCAATTCTTGGCAATTGTTAGATATAATTATAATTTATTATTATTATTCTCTATAAATAGAAGTTTTAGGATCGGGATAAAGGGTTGAAATTTATCTTCATAAAATACTTTTGCAGACTCACATCCCAACAAATTTTGAGTCTGCATCGAGTTTATTTTTGTAGGATTTCTTCCATGTCTTTTCATTCATGTTTTTACTTTTCTCTTCTCAATTTCTTGTAATTTCTTCTTCTGCAATTTACTTTTTTTTTTCTACAAAAGTCGTTTTCTTTCCTCTTTAAATTATGTACTGCTTTTTTCTTCATTTCAAAGTCCTTCGACTGTGTTGAAGGCATCTGTTACTTTCTTTGAATTGAAGTTATTCAATTTTTTTTTTTGCAATTTTGGATTCAAGTAATTTAATTTCAATTTATATTTGGGCAAGTTACATATATAAATTAATTAGACTTCAAATTTATCAAATTGTAACTTTTTAATATCTAAGTAAACCGCTATAGAGTGTAGCGGTTTTTAACTTGAACATAATCTACTACAAGGTAGCGCGAATTGCGTGAAAAAACGTGGAAAGCAAAAATCGCTGGAGGGTGTAGCGATTTCTGAAGAATATGTATGTTACATAAACCCCTGCTGGGTATAGCGGTTTATGAAGAAATAGTGGGTAGCTTAATCCGTGGCATTCAATAGTGGTTTATGCATAGGTGGAATCTCTATATATACCAGTGGAAGGCAATTGTGAAGCAGTAAATGATGATTCGGACGAAGAGTCTGTTGACATTGTTGGGGACAATGATGAAGATACTCGGAGCAATCCACCTACACATCATGGCCCATCAAGTTCTGGCACACAATAACATCCTCCACATTTATCAACCTTAAATTTGGAAGCCATCGGCCAACAACCAGACATAGATCCTACCTTTGGGAGTCAGGAATTGCATGATGGAACTGCTACTATAAAATTTCAGATTGGCCAATCTTTCCAATGTAAGGAGGAAGCTATGCTGAGTGTAAAGGATTACAACATCCCTCGTGGAGTTGAGTATAGGGTGATAGAGTCAGATCTTCTTAAGTACCATGGGAGATGCAAGAAGTTCAGTAAGGTTACACATGGTTGATTCGCATCACACTTCGACAACGAAAGAGTACCTGGGAGGTTAGAAGGTACAATGGACCTCACACTTGCTTGGCTACATCGATTTCAAGCGATCACCGGCAGCTTGATTATCATGTCATTTGTGTGAAGATCTTTTCGTTGGTTAGAGTCGATGTTGCAGTTATGATAAAGGTGTTGCAGCAAGCTACAGAAGTAACCTATGGATTCATGCCTAGTTACAGGAAGGTCTGGCTGGCGAAGCAAAAGAAAATAGCATAGATCTATGGAGATTGAGAAGAATCTTATGGCGAGTTACCCCGTTGGATCCTTGGTGTGTAGTCCACCATGGAGGGAATCGTTGCACTGTTAAAGATTTCTCCAGTTAGAGTTGGTAATCAGGTTGATGAATCTACTGTGTACTTTCATCATCTTTTCTGGACATTTTCTCCTTGTATTGAGGCATTTCGACATTGCAAACCACTGGTCAGCATCGACGGTACTCACTTGTATGGCAAGTATGGAGGTACTTTGCTCCTAGCTATCGTGCAAGGTGGAAACTCAAATATCTTGCCCATTGTATTTGCACTTGTAGAAGGGGAAATGCAAACTCCTGGTCTTTTTTCTTGACCAACCTGTGAAGACATGTGACTCAACAAGAGGGTATTCTGGTGATCTCTGACAGGCACAATGACATCAAGGCTACACTGGAGGCACCTGATAGTGGTTGGCTACCTCCTCATGCATATTGAGCATTTTGCATTCGTCATGTTGCAGCTAATTTATCCCTTAGTTTTAAGGGGCAGGATGCGGAAAGGCTACTTGTAAATGTTGCCTATGCAAAGACTAAGACAGAGTATGATAAATGGACCCAGCACCAGGATGGCAGAAGATGCTTCGGCCACATGACGACCAACATATTTGAGTGTATTAATTCTATTTTCAAGGGCATAAGGAATCTACTAGTCACTTCGTTGGTAAAGTCCACATACGGATGGCTTGCAATGCTGTTTGTGATTCGAGGTCAAACGGCAGAAGCGCAATTGGGGATTGGGCACTAGTTTTGCCAGGCGCTGGTGAAAGCAATAGAGTGCAACTTGAGAGATTCAAGATGCTTCATTGTCACTCTGTTTGATAGGCATCAGTCTGAGTATACTGTGGCCGAGATGACTCCTACCGGTAACTTCTCACTGGGTACGTATTGAGTTTCCTTAGGGATCGTACCTATGATTGTGGCTACTTTCAAGTTCTCCATTACCCATGTTGCCATGCAATCGCATGCTGTGCTCAGTCGCAACTGAACTAGGCAATATATGTTGATGATGTTTACAACACGACTAAGGTGTTCAACGTGTACTGGATAGGGTTTGCATTGCCTATTTCAGAAGGACTTTGGCTGCCATATGACAGTCCCACAGTCATTCTTGATCCTAACATGAGATGTGAAAGAGAAGGGCGACCAAGGTCCACCAGAATCCATAATACCATGGATGAGGCTGATTCTAGTAGACCGAAGCATTGTGGCCTCTACAGACAACCCGAGCACACTCGCGGAAATTGCCCTCAGCGAGGCTCTACGGTCAAAGGTGATACGTAGATGTTATGATGTCTTTCTTTTGGTTTTTTTTTGTTGTTGCCATTTTATCTTTATTTGAACCAGGATGAAATATTATATGGGTTTAAAAATCATGTATGGTTTCATGTATTGCTATATGGACATGTTCTTTTGCTTTTTATTTGTTAAGTTGGTTCCTTTCAGATAGAAGATATGCAAAGAAAAGTTACCTTAAAAGGCGTACATTTAAATATAAATAGATAAGGCGTACATGTAAATATAAATATAGCAGGCGTATATATAGATAAAAACAGTCATACAAATAAGCATACATAAACGGAATACATATAAAGCCATACAGTCATACAAGTAAACATACATAAGCGGGATACAAATTCATACAAACACTATAGTCATAATACTATTACTGATCATCGCCATCGTCATGGTCATCGTCCCCAAATGCACCAAGTAAATGAGAGCTTGTGCCACACCGAGCAGGATGCCTCACTCTAGCATCTCTGTGAGGCTGATTTGCTGAAACATCAGCCGACGGACCCACTCGAAATGCAGGTGGGGGTGTCCCTCCCTTGGTGAACTAAGTGTCTTATGAACTACCTGCAGGCTCGTTAAGGTCGACCGCGAACTGTGACTGGTAGCTTGGAATCTGAGACTGCCCTCAGGACCCTAGAGCTGGTACTTCGATATCTGAGCTTGGACCTCTGGCATTTGTCATTGGTACTCCGGTATTTGAGCCTGAACCTCTGACAACTGCGGCATGTAATGTTGACCATCATCATCCTGTATCATGGCCGCAAACTCTGCATCGAAATGTGAACTACCCATCTGATTGTCGATATCCATGTTCATCGTAGTGGTAGCAAAATTAGCATACATCTGGGTGCTGACATCGTGGAATAACTGAGAGCTCCAACCAACGGTAAATGTGCCTCCCCCAGTCCCAGCTCCGTGTCTCCAACCCTCCCTGATCAAACTGGTGACCATCAGCTGAACCAACGGGGCTCTTACCATGTCCAGCAGATGCACTGCCAGCTCTAGCACCCCAACGTCTAGCACTAACCCCACGAACATGATCATTACCAAGTCGTCTCCTGTCACCACCAGCTTTCTCCTCTAACATCATATCATGTAGCCATCGCCACTCCTAATCAGTAGCCTGTGTATTAATACGCCGTTGCTACTCCACACGCTTGTTATCAAGCACGTCTGACACTTGTACCCTAGCAGGCGACTGCGAGAACCCTCTGTGAAAAGCATTGACCAGAATTTCGATCGGCCTAGGATCAGCGAATGTGGCATCCGGTGATAGAACGCTGTGCGCCACATGGTGCCACCAGTTTAAGTACTCTGCGGATGGACTTGGATCAGCCACTCTCTGGATACTCAGAATGAATCAACTTTGTTAGTCCAATGCAGATGCCATATCTGAAAATAAGAGGGGAACCACCTATCTCCACCCTTACGGTCCTTAGCTGAAGTCAGGCTATGTTCAGAGCCGGATCAGGTACATGTTGTGCGCCGCTGAGCTGTGGGACCACCCTATCAACTTGATGTCACTCAATCACGGCAGAATATATCAAGCTGAAACCGACAGTGCTCCTCAATAAGTATCTTCGAATGAACTATGACAAGTGCGTCAAGCGCAACATAAGGCTCCTATACAATCTAAAAAGGGCAATAGAATCTAACATTAGAAGACTATGTAAGGAGAGGTCGGTGAACCACTGAAACATCCAACCACACACAATCAACTTACATCTCGGCCATCCAATCGGTTTAATGCAAGGCGATACTGGATTAGTCTTTGGTCTTTCCCATTAGATGTTGGTAAATAGATGTCCCACCTGAAGAATAATTACGTAAAGTCAATGTTTAACATGGGAACTAAAAGGTTAATAACTTGAAACAAATAAACGATACCTAGATGCCAATGAAAAAGAAAAATCGTCAAGCCCATGTGGCCTCAGCGTGGAAAATCGTCAGAAGATCCAAGATTGTAGGAGCTGAAGAGGACCAGCCAAGTTGGTGACATTTCTATTGGCCACCTGACACATGCATCGATACAACCATGCCAATGCAGCTGAATCCTAGCTATAACTGCCCATCTCGTCAAGCTTCGCCACAAATGACAACCATCGAATATGAACCCAATTCACACTCTTGTCACCAAACAATTGAGTGGATAGCAACATCATGATATATGCACGTGCATATATGCGAACAGTATCCTCACTCGCATCAGCTTATAGCATCCTAAACCTCTCGTGGAACCATGTGAAGTGGACTGTCATCTGCTTAACCTTATTCGGCGGCGGTAGCTCGCTGAATAACTCCTGGAACCATTCCCAAGCTGGTCTGTCATCTTCCATAAAGTTTTCAAAGTCGGTAAGGCATCAACTAACAGCCTTCTCATCCATGGACAACCCCAGCTGATACGCCACATCTTGCAGCGTAATTGTGTACTCTCCGAACGATATGTGAAAAGTGTGCGTCTCAGGACACCACCTCTCAATGAATGCACTGATCATAGGCTCATCCAACAAGAACCAATGAGTGTTCAGCCAAACCAAGTGGTACAAATTAGCCCTCTTCAAAAAAGGTATGATCCTTTCATGCATCGGCATATTTTGTTGCCTCTAAACACTGTAAATACACATACTTGGCTACATCATATGATAAAAATAACCACATTGTAATTAAATTCTAGGGTAAAGTATATTTTTTGTCCTTGAAGTTTAGCAAAAATTTCAAAAATACCCTTAAGTTTTATTTTGTTTCAATTTTGTCCTAGAAGTTTTTGATTTGCATCAAATATACCCTTAACAGCTAAATTTTCAAAAAAATTAAGACCAATCTAACAATAATGCATGAAAACTATGCTTGATTTGCTTGTGTTGAAGGTTGTTCTTATGAAATTGTTGTTGAATTAGTGTTAAATTTTTTGAAAAATTAGCCGTTCGGGGTATATTTGATGCAAATCGAAAACTTTTAGGACAAAATTGAAACAAAATAAAACTTAGGGGTATTTTTAAAACTTTTGTCAAACTTCAGGGACAAAAAATATACTTTACCCTAAATTCTAATACTTACAAGTTTAAACCATAAATTATTACTAAAAATATTTTAATCTGGTGCAAAACTACATAGCTATTATCTATCTAATCTTTTAGAAGTAAGAATAAAAAACATAAAAATTCTAATATATTAAAACCTAATCAATAAATTATTGATAAAAAAGATACCAATCTTGTTTGATTTGGAAGAACGAAGACATGTTTTTCTCACAGTATAATAAATGCTATCATACTTTTCTAAAAACGGAAATCAAATTCAGGATACTAAAACTTATTTGCTTTTTGTTAATTTTCAATTAGTATACATTAATTAAATATTTAATTTAGTTCTCTTAAAATTCTATGTTAAATCTTGTATGAGTTTAATTTTAATAAAGTAGAAGAATAAATATGATTGTCTAAATAAAAATATAGAACGAATGCTAATGTACTTTAGAACAAGTAACAAATGTGCAATTTTTTAATTTTTAAGTTTAAATTTTGAATTTTAAATTTTAAATTTTAAATTTTAAATTTTAAATTCTAAACTATCAATCTTAAATTTTATATTCTAATTCCTATACCCTAAATACTAGATTTTATATTCTAAACTCTAATGCTTAAAAAAAAAAACAAACTAACCTCCTCATTGATGCCTTCGGCAACGTGAACAACGCCGTTGAGTCAGTACAAGCAATTTTCGTCTACCATCGTCCCACTTGAATATGGTCTCTCCAAAAATCCCAAATCCTCTTCCAGCCTCCTCCTCTTTCTCTCAAACCACAATTTTCTCTCACTAACCAAGTTTTCTCTCTACACCAAATGAAGGATTCGCTATTGGCTATCGCAATTTTATAGCCAAGATTCACGTAAATCGCAGCACCCTCCAACGGATTAGAATACCGCTGTTTCTTTATAAACCGCTGGAGTCTATAGCGGTTTATGCATTGTCGCGTTCCTTCAAAAACCACTACATCCTCTAGCAGTTTCTGCTTTTCACGTAAATCCGCGCTCTCCTGTAGCGAATTACGTGCAAGTTAAAAATCGCTACACTCTGTAACCATTTTCATAGATATAAAAAAGTTACAAACATGTCTGCTGTTTTAAAAAGTTGCAATCTAGTAAATTTGAAGTCGAATTAATTTATATACGTAACTTGCTTTTTATATTTTATCTTTCTGTACCCTTTATTTTGTTCAAAAAGAAGTTTTTGGTGCATTTAAAAAAAATTGATATCAACAAAAGAGGAGTAGGTTTCGCTCTAGATTATAGATATCGAACTAACCCAGATTTACTAAAAGTCTGCATAACAAAATTATTTAAATATATAAATTAAATTAAATGATAGTGAAAATAAAACAACAACAACAATAAACTCTTGTCTTACTAGGTGGGGTCGACTACATAGATCAAACGATGCCATTGAGCTCTATTATGTATCATCTTTACAGAGAGATCGTTTATATGTAAATCTCATTTGACCACCTCAAGAATGGTCTTTCTGCATCTTCCTCCGCCTTTCACTCCTTATCCATCTTTCATCTCATCCACCTTCCTGAATGGATGCTCTGTCGGTCTTCTTCTCAAATGTCCAAACTACCTGAGACGCAATTCTACCATCTTTTCTACAATAGGTACTATGACTCTCTCTCTCTCTCATCTTCGTTCCTTATTCTATCCAATCACGTATGACCACTCATCCATCTCAAAATTTTCATCTCTGCCACACTTAACTTATGTTCGTACTCCTCTTTGACCGCCCAACACTCTATACCATAAAGCATAGACGGTCTGATAGCAGTGCGATAGAATTTACCTTTAAGTTTTAAAAACACTTTTTTATCACATATGAAACCAGACACACTCCACTATTTTGACCAACCTGCTTGGATCCTATGATTTACATTCTGTTCAATCTTTTCATTATCCTGTATGATGCACCAAAGATACTTAAAACTTTTAACTTTTCGTAAGATGTTTTCTCCAATCTTTATCTCAGTATTAGAATTTTTCCTTCATTGGCCGAACTTAAATTCCATATATTTCGTCTTGATACGGCTTATACGCAAATCATACACTTCTAGAGCTTCTCTCCATAAATCCAACTTCTTATTTAAGTCTTTCCTTGACTTTCCCATAAGGACGATATCATGGGCCAAAAGCATGCACCATGGCATAGGCTCTTGGATATGCTTTGTGAGTACTTCCAAGACTAATGTGAAAATGTATGAACTTAAGGATGATCCCTGATGTAATCCTATACCAATAGAAAATTCCTCTGTCACACCACCTTGAGTCTTCACACTAGTTGTAGCTCCCATCATATATGTCTTTAATTACACGAATATATACGATCCTTACTTTTTTTCTTTTCCAAAACCTTCCATAAAACCTATCAAAAATAAAATAAAAAATAAATTGTATCTTCGTTTAATGTCTCTGTGTCTTTTCTGTCAAAGAAAGACACCATACAATAATTTAGTATTTTATGGCACAATATCTTTGTCCTTCCATACATAATTTTATGAGTAATGCTACACATCTAAGTCTTTTTATGAATTAAGTTTAATCAAGTTAAATAATAAGATTTGGAATAATGCTAGCCATAATTGACTTTTGTTATGTTAGACCAATTTGGTTAGATTTAGTTAATAAAAAGACTTAGATGTATAGTATTATTCTAATTTTATATGTCTATGTTCATATTTCAGTATTTTATTTTTAGAGTAAAGTATTGTTTTTATCTCCAACGTTTGGGGTAAGTCTTAAAGTTGCCCTTAATGTTTAATCGTCTTATTTAAGTCTCTAACGTTTCAAAATTGGCTCAATGTTGTCCTGCCGTTAGGGATCTGTTAACAGAATTGACGGCAGGACAAAATTGAGATGATTTTAAAACGTTAGGAACTTAAATAGGACGAAAATGTTGAGGACAAAAATGATTCATAGAAATAAATTTTAATTTTATCCTTCCATAATATCAATTTTTTACAGTACATAGTTATTCAATTATTTTTTAATCACATCTAAATAAATTACACTTAATCACATTACTTTCATTCTAAATAAATTTATTTTTTTATACAAGTTTATGTATTAGTTATTCTACAAACATTTTATGATGAGTAAAAATTTTTTAAGAGTAAAATTATAAAAATAAAATTATTTAGAATGAAAGTAATGTAATTAAGTATAATTTAGTTAGATGTGATTAAAAAATAATTGAATAACTATGTACCGTAAAAAATTGATATTATTGAAAGATAAAATTAAAATTTATTTCTATGTATCGTTTTTGTCCCGAACGTTTTCGTCCTATATTTAAATCCCTAACGTTTTAAAATCGTCTCAATTTTATCTCACCGTCAATTCTGTTAACGGATTCCTAACAGTAGTACAACATTGAGCCAATTTTAAAACGTTAAAAACTTAAACAACGATTTAACCGTTAGGAATAACTTTAGGACTTACTCCAAACATTAGAGATAAAAACGATATTTTACTCATTATTTTTATAAACAAACGAACACATCATAAGAGAATATTTTAAAAAATATTTAAAGTCGTCTATTAAAATAATTAATAATCTATGTAGGAATCTCTCGCGAGCAACAGGTAGATGCATGTTCCCCGTACGAGTGCCTGCTTTGCCTTTTATATTAAAACTGAGAGATTAGATTTAGATTAGATTTGGTTTCCTTCTTGTTTTTGCTATCTCTTTCCTTTTCCCAAGATTAAAGCTTACCACCAAATTTTAGTTTATTTGGTTATTTCTATATAATATAATCTTTCAAGTGGCACGCACCATGTATGGTGAAAGCATCCTTCATCCTTCTCTTATTCTTATATAACTTTCAATTTTCAATGATGCCCTTGAAAAATCATAGTGAAAATCTTAGGTTCATCCCTAATTAAGATTATATATATCCATCCCCTCGTGTAGGAAAGACAGAGCTAAAATTTACAGATTTAATTTGTTTTCATCATTCTAAAAACTCTCTTCAATTACGCAATGGATGAATATAATTGATTATATTTTAAGATCACAATATACTAATTTTTTTAGCATTTAATAGGTTATTTTTAACAAAAATTAAACTGATATATCATTACTAATTATTAA
>NC_029785.2:126191831-126196078 GCF_000816755.2 Arachis ipaensis | reverse complement strand
CTAGTTAATTAAACTGATCAAAATAACCATGGTAGAAATGAGACATTTGAGATTACAGTGCTTGGTGATATATATATAATTTGGATGCCAAACATCAATGATGTCATCTTGAATATTTTATTTATGATTGAAACTTGACGTGTAATTATTTTTATATTAAAACTAATAATTAAAAATTATTAGATAATAATTTAATCAGACTTATCAAATTATTTAACGATTTTTAACTATTAATTTCACGTGAAAAAAGATATTTAGGGTGTATAGAGTGGGTGTGACATTTTCAATAGAGAAGGAACTATAACAATAGAAGACAGATACATTAAATCAGCTGCTTCATGTCTTACAATCTGTTAGGTTGATAGCAGATGTGCAAGATAGAGTGGTGTAGAAATTTGACAAAGACGATGTTTATTCTACTAACTCATTTGTACCGGTTTTACAGGAAGAGATTTTGTATGAGGAGCTTTTGAGATACAGATTTACAAAAGAGATTTGGAAAGGTCTAGTTCTAGTGTTCCACCGCGAGTGGAATTGTTTATTTGGTTTGCTTTGGTAGGCCAGGTCAATACAAAGAATCGACTACATAGATTGAGAAACCTACAACAGAGTGATGTTTTATGTGTGTTGTGTAAGAAAGAGGTTGAAAATTTACAACATCTATTTATTACTTGTGAGTACTCTTGACAGGTGTGGTGTGCTTGGATCTTAGTGTTTGGGGCAGGAATGAATGGTCTCCGATACTTTGAAAGAGCAATTTGAGAGTTGGAGATCTGTACCGATGAGACAAGAGTTGCCCAAATTTTGGCTAGTTGGGTTCTTCTCAGTTATATGGACTATTTGGTTACGCAGAAATGATGTCATCTTTAACAGCAAGATAACAGGAATTAGAGATTGCGTGGATCAATTCTTTTCATTTACTACAGAATAGTGTTGTAAATAACTCATGTTGTTGATAACTATATCGAAGATAATATAAGAGTTGTTTGTATTAATTGCTCCTCCACTAGAGTGTTGAGCTCTTTACATTAAAAAAAAAATGTAGCCAGTAGCCACGACCACTCATCTAATTAACTGAGCAAAACATACGGTACACAGTAAGTTACTATATATGTTTCAACTGACGCATTATTATATTGAGTTAAATTTGTAGAATTGTATGTGTGAATGAGAAGTGCTAAACTATGAGATAGGCAACATCATCATAAACTTTTCAATAATAGTTTCCTATTTTTTCAAATAAATAATAATATATTCTTGTTTCCTTAGCTAACTGATGGAAGAGCAAGGCCTATAAATTCATGAAACTGCACTCCCTCACTCGTCCCACCCACAACACAAACCTCTCTTGATTTGTGAGACTCAGAGAAAACAAAGCAAGCAAAAACATGGAGGCCTTTCCAGTTATTGACATGGGAAAGCTTAACACCGAAGATAGAGTTACAACCATGGACAACATCAAACATGCCTGCGAGAACTGGGGTTTCTTTGAGGTATGCATTATATATACACTACCTCCATGGCTCCATTATTATTATTATGATCACTTTTTATGTTCTGATTTGATTTGATTGTATTTGTGAAGTTGGTTAATCATGGAATCTCGATAGAGTTGATGGACACGGTGGAAAGGCTAACAAAAGAGCATTACAAGAAGTGTATGGAGCAAAGATTCAAAGAAATGGTGGCGAGAAAGGGTTTGGAGTCTGCTGAGTCTGAAATCAGTGACTTAGATTGGGAAAGCACCTTGTTTCTGCGCCATCTTCCTGTTTCAAACATGTCAGAGATCCCCGATCTGGACGATGAATTCAGGAAGGCAATGAAGGAATTTGCACTGCAACTTGAGAAGCTGGCGGAGTTGCTTCTCGATTTGCTGTGTGAGAATCTTGGGCTTGAGAAGGGGTACCTGAAGAAGGTGTTCAATGGATCTAAGGGCCCAAACTTTGGAACCAAAGTTAGCAACTACCCTCCTTGTCCTAAGCCCGACTTGATCAAGGGCCTCAGAGCCCATACTGATGCCGGTGGCATCATTCTTCTCTTCCAAGATGACAAGGTCAGTGGGCTCCAGCTTCTTAAGAATGGAAACTGGATTGATGTCCCGCCATTGCGCCATTCCATTGTTGTCAATCTCGGCGACCAACTAGAGGTATGTATTCACGTGCCTCCTCTTAACAGGTTTTTTTTTTTTTTTTATTAAAAATAAAGAAATTCAAACCCGGAATCTCTTAGTTGAGTATGAGGAGAATATGAACTATAATTTATTGGCGTCTCCTCTTATCGGTCTAAGATTAAAAGAAATAAGCATTTTTATAACATGATATTAAAATTTTTATAACTCGAAAGTTTAAAGTTAAAATTTTATTAACCCCAAAGTATAGCAATTCACCTCCTATAAATGTAAATTTTTTGAAAAGGCAATTTTACATGTATAAAATATTTTATGCATACATTTAATTGGATTATCTTATATTATATTAATGATTATCTGAAAATATTTGCTACCATACTTAAAAGTTTGATGTGTGATTGTAAAATTAATAAATTTTAAATATTTAAAATTTATTATAAAAAATAAGTTGGACAAAAATTCGACATTAATAGGCATATAAGATTTCACCTTGTCTGAATTATTAATTTTGCGATAGTAACAGGTGATTAGCAATGGTAAATACAAGAGTGTGATGCATCGTGTGATTGCTCAAACGGATGGGAACAGAATGTCGTTGGCTTCGTTCTACAACCCAGGGAATGATGCAGTGATTTCTCCGGCACCGGCGTTGGTGAAGGAAAACGAGAGAAGCGAAATAATATACCCTAAATTTGTGTTTGATGATTATATGAAGTTATATGCTGGCCTTAAATTCGAGGCCAAAGAGCCAAGATTTGAAGCTATGAAGGCTGTGGAACCAAATGTTAACAATCTGGTGGGTCCCATTGCAACTGTCTAAACCTGAAAGAACCAACTTTGAAGCATTATTGTATACTATTTATGTCATGCTGCTGTCAGTGTCTTTTTTTATATATCATTGGCTGATGTGGAAGCGGGATCACGCACATGTGTAGCATATCAATCTAGTACTATATTGCTTATAATAAACTTACATTGATGAAAATAAAATTATATTAAAAATTTGAAAAAAGATGGAGATATTTCCAAATTGATGTCCATCGTATAGATGTTCGATTATAGAGTTTATTTGTGTGTGATGTATGTGGTGGCTAAGTTATGTCTTGTATTATTGATGCATCGTCTTCGTTACTTGATTTACCCATTTTGTAAGAAAATCTCTCTCTCTCTCTCTCTCTCTCTCTTAATTTTTTTTATTGGTTTATTATGTTTAATTTCTGATCGGAAGTTTATTTTGCTGGGAAATTTCTTCTATATTACAAAAATCATCAAAATAATTTTAAAACGATACATTTTATCAGATGAAATAAATCTAAGAAGATACAATGTTATTCAATCTTTTGGAAAGTTCTTTTATTTAAAATTGAACTCTTGTTAGACCAAAATTGTGAATTTGTGATTTGTTGGTTTATCTAGCCCATTCCTTCATGAAATCAAATGGTGATTATAAATCTGTACCAATTCATACTATTTTTTGGTCCTCATACTATTGTGCAAATTCATATACTTAGCCAATGAAATATACTTAGAATCCACCCTTTAATTTAAATATTTACATCACTATAATTTATTGTATAGGCGATTGGATTAAAGTTACGCTTCAATACCAATACCCACATTCACATAGACTAAATTAAAAAAAAAAGAGAAAAGGACAAATAGGTTCGACCTTTTGTCTCGCGGACATTTTTATCTCTTACCATTGAAAAATATTTTTAAGTCTCTGACCTTCACAAAACTTGGACGGATCAGTCCTTGACGGAGGCATTTGGACGGATCAGTCCCTGACGGAGGCATTTGGATGGAGGGACTGATCCGTCCAAGTTTTGTGAAGGTCAGGGACTTAAAAGTATTTTTCAATGGTTAGGGACAAAAATGTCCGTAGAGCAAAAGGTCAGGGACCTATTTGTCCTTTAAAAAAGGGAGACAGAGAGTCAGAGAGTATATAGATCAGTATATAGATCACATAGGCTGCATTTATTTATAGATAGACATTGAGACAGGAAGTAGTATATTTTGTATTTTTTATGACAAGAACATAAAAACACTAACAAGAGACACAACTTATTTTTTATTTTTTTTATTATTTTTATCAAATTTTCATAATTATATTTTTCTT
>NC_029785.2:126178200-126189598 GCF_000816755.2 Arachis ipaensis | reverse complement strand
TCTTTTTATATTAATACTTTTAAACTATTTTTATTATTTTTTTTATTTTTTATTCAACACAGAGAACAATCACAAAAATACAAGAACAGTATTTTTTATGTTTTATATGATGAAGGACAGAGTTACAGATAGATATTTATTTACGTCGGATACACTAGATATATGACTAGATATATGAGAGACTGAGAGACAGAGGGAAAAAATTTCCTGTTTATCCAGGGACTGGAAAACGAGATGCCTGTAAAAACAGGGATTGGTAACTTTTTATGAAAATTCAGGGACTGGAAGTGTTTTGAACCTGCCTAGTCAGGGAGGTAGGTTTACGGAGGCAGTCCCTGACTAGGCAGGTTTACGGAGGCAGTTCCTGACTAGGCAGGTTCAAAACACTTCCAGTCTCTGAATTTTTATAAAAAGTTACCATTCTCTATTTTTACAGGCGCTCTGTTTTCCAGCTTGGATAAACAGGAAAAGAGAAAAAAAAAATTAAATCAGATACACTTACACCCATAACCATAACTTCGCATTGAAATTAGGTTAGCGGATATGTTATTTAATATCACTACATTTATAAATTTAATTTCCCACCTAAGATTCATATAAAGTAACCGATTCATATACTTAAACGTGTTATCATACTCCTGGTTTTTTATCATACTTAACCATGTCTAAATATTAGTGGTAAACTAAAGTACTTCCTTACCCGATCTATTTGGTTGTTTAGTGTTTAAGTGTTAAAACCAGATTGTTCTCAAGTTAAAATTTATTTTCTTGAAAGGTTTTCTAACTTATTGTAACATAGAAGAATCTAAATAAAGTAGACTATTTTACATAGCAAAATTTTAATAAAACTACTAAAAACATTATATCTTCTTTAAAGGGTCGTTTTATTTGAAGGCTAGTCTTTAATTTGTATTATTTGGTTATTTTTTTTAATTCTCTCTCTCTCTCTCTCTCTCTCTCTAAAAGAATGTTTTACCCATTTAGTTCATTGCTTCTGCTTGCTAATTTTTTTTTGTGAAAAAAAATAAATTAAATTTTTATAATTTATTTTAATTTATTACCAAACAAAATACAAAAATATTAATTTTTGTGTGTCTCTCTTTTTGTGTCTTGTTCTTAGTGTCTTATTTTATCTGTTCTCAAAACCAAAAACAGTCATACACTGATACACCAATGTAGTTACTCTCGCGTGGTTAATTATTAAATTTACTTTGTCAATTATCTGTGGAACACTGTATAAGTCACTGATCAGTGCTTTGAAACGTCTATGCCCTTATCAAGGAGTTAAATTCCCCCACTAACTTGGTTCGCATTCTAATGCAAGATCCCCTTTAATTTGAGGAACTGAAAGTCACTGAATGAAACAATATAATATAAATTAGTATTAATAAAACCCTTGATACGGGGCAGGTAAAAAGCCATAATGTTGATAATATTAATAAGATCCAAAGTTGGTGAGGATTAGAGTTGGAAGAAAAAAGTAGGCCAGCATAGTTAATGAGATAACTAGCTAATAATGGACTATGGTACCATTGATTAATCAGATTTAAAAGAATTTGTTTGAACAAATTCAACCATTCATAACTCATACATAACACATAGCTCTCTGTTGGGACCACCCTATTGTTATTATTGAAAATATGCCCACTACCCGGCCTATGCTGCAATAATTGCTCAGAATTCAGTTGGATAAGTTGACAAGTAAGAATAGATAGATATATTAGAATGCAAGTCATCAACATAAAAGGGGGAAAATTTTGATGCATACAACAACAGTTAAGGTTGTATGTTGAACTGATTGATGGGCTAGTATCCACCAACAACACAGGACTAAGTTTTATTACTGTAGAAATACTGATTGTAAGCCATGCACTGTAGAAGAATCTTGGGTAAGAATGACCATATATGCATTTAGATTTCAATTTGCAATAGCACCATTAAGAGAAGTTCTGATTTCGCATTGTAATAATAATGCATGCATTCTCTTCAGGGAAAAATTACACAAGCAAATAATTTTTTATCCAAATTTAATTAAGTCATTCCACGTAATTTTTTCTTTTTTTCGTATGTGCTTCTTTTTCTTTTCTTCGTACATATATCGCTGTTGGGCATCTTTTTCTTCTTCTTCTCTTTTTTTTTTTTCTCTTCGTCCTCTTTTGTCATCGTTATCATCATTACCACCATCACCTCTTTCTCATTTTTCTTTTCTCATTTGATTTTTTATCTTTCTTCTTTTTCCTCTTCTTTTTCATTATCATCATCATTCCATCTTCTTCTTTTTAGTTAAATATCACATAATTAGTTTAACGATAATAAAAACACATCATTTATTTATAAATGACACAGAAATTTATAGTGAATGACACAAAAATCTTTAAAAGACCACAAGTTCAAAATCGACTCATTTAATTAACAAAATATATTTAAATGTGTTTTAAACTTAAAAGACACATAAAGTTATTGCAAATGATACAAAAATAGCTAAATCTCTTATATATTAGTTCAATATCACACAATCAATTCAGTATTAACAAAAATATATCATATAATTGGAGATAATATAGAAATTTTTAGTAAATGACACAATTTTTTAAAAATCACAAGTCCAAAATTTTAACTCACTCAACCATCAAAATACGTTCAAATGTGTTTTGGTACAAATATATATATATCAATTTGTTACAAATGATACAAGAATGACTAAACCTCTTAGATATGAATTCAATACCACTCAACTAGTTTAATGATAAAAAAAATTACATCATTTAATTAGAAATGACATAGTTAAAAAATTACTATATCACAGATAAAAATTTTTTACCTCAAAATTATGAAATTTTCTTTGCCACGGTTAAAAAATTTCAATATTATTTTTTGATAAATTCTAAAAGTGAATGCAGATCGAATCGAATCGAATCAAATATAACCAAAATTCCTTAAGGACTTATTTGGATATATACTGTACAACTTTTTTCCAACAAAGGAAAACCGAGGTGACACGTAATCAAGTAGATATAAGCGGAAACGTGGAAGAGATTCGTACCTATCTATCTGAACAGAGGCAGCCATGGAATATAACCGATCACATAGACTACTCCGATTCACTATTCATCCATGTGACATCCAATATGTCAACCAAAGCCATAGTTCTCCACTAAGTGTGAGAATCAATCCATCAAAGTAACTATTGGCCCATGTCCCTCGAATAGAGTTAGGATTTAGAAGGCAATGTATGTAGGTATCCATATATTTTGATTGCATCATGCTTTTGCTTTACTTTTCAGGGCACTACAAATCTCTTGAGCATCTTGTTACAAATAAATAATTGAATTTACAATTGACACTTACTATGTCTCTTAGAGGTATGAATTTAAGCAAGCTAATCCTATAAAACTGTCATAGAACAGGAAACCATGCAAACCGTTAGCAAGACAAACGAAAGAAAGTTGTCACAGATAAAAAGAGTGAATGGGGGCAAGAACGACTGATATTTTAGCAAGTGAAACTCATTAGTAGAACTCATCATAAATGTGTAAATAATGTTCAAAAATAATCTCCCTTCATCATATCACTGAGAAATTCAGAGAAAACAAGATGAAAAATGGCAAACCCAAACTACCTAGTTAAGGCACCCTAAGTTTTGAATTTCTATGTAAAAAAGAATTCAGATATCCCGTTTGAGCACACAAGGGAAATGGGTATTCTTTGTGCAGAGTCTTCATTGGAGGCTCCACTGAACAGATGTGAATGGGATTTCAAAGCCATATCACTTATTGTTCTCTACTTCAGCAGTCTTACTGGGTTGCGGATTGTCAATCTTTTTATCATCTCCTTCTTTTGCATCTCCATTTGAGCAGTGATTCTTTAGAACCATTGAAATGTCCGCTTCAGAAGCTCCAGCAAGCTTAAAGCGTTCAGTGGCAGCTTCCAGTTTTTCCTTCCAACCACTCATCTCTAATTTGCATTCAACTTGGGATCTTTCGAAAAGCATATTACCCCAGAAGAGGTGAATCTGGGATCTCATGACGGCTGTTTGCTCAGCAGCTTCTTCTGGAGATATATCACCTGGACCACCAACGCCGGAGGACTCGGCTTCAGCAGCCCCTCCACCTTGTTTCTTTCTTCTTCTCAACAAATCATCTTTCTTTGTCGAATTGGGGTCCTTTTGCTCATTTGCTTTCTGTTCCTCCAGCTTCTCCCACATATCAGTTGCAGCTTTCATCTTGGTCTCTGCACTGTCGAAAAGTTCAAGCGTCTCTGTTGGATCCCAGCTTGATAAATCTATTTTCTTAGCCAGAGCAAAAGACCAATGAAGTTTAGCCATTTCAAATTGTTGCTGCCCAAGAGCCAAAAGTCCCTCATAGAAGTCTGGTTTAATCAAGAGTGCTTCATTGTACTTATCTCTTGCCAAAGAATACTTTTCCTTGACCCAGTCATAAGCCACTTGAAGCTGTTCTGCTACCACGTCCTTCCCGGCAGACTCATCTAATGGGATCCGCTTTCTAGCTGCACACATGTGAACATTTCCCCAGTTGAAGAATGCCAATGCGGCCACCTCCTGGAACTTTGAAGCAGCCTTGTCAAAGAGTTCCTGAGCCTCTTCACTGGTTACTGTTTCCTCAAGTGCCTCTGAACAGAGTTCCATTCCAAGCTCATGCAAATCAATATGAGCATCTGGATCAATACCAACATGTGAGCGGAAAAGTTGAGCAAACTCAAACAACCAGTCATCCATCTCCACTTCTTTGCTTTCAGCATCTTCTGTGGTTCCGGATTTTTCTTTTGGAGCCTCCTTCCCTATCTTATCAACCTCAGTATCAGGAACTTCATGGGCAGATTCACTCGGAGATGAATGAGACCCATTCTCATCTACCTTGATCTCCTCATTCTCAACAGGTTTCTCTTCCTCTTCTTCCAGCAGAAGAGGCTCTTGCTCAGGACTAACTTCAACAATATGTAGTCTCAGCATCCCTACGGAATCACTTTTATCTGCTTCAGGTTCTTTCAGAAGATGGCTATCAGCACTAGACTCTGCCAATCTAAGTTCATCAGTAGAGGTTATAGTAACCAGATCACCATCATTATCCTTGTACTTGATCAGAACTGAACTTGATGAAGGAAACCTTTTGCTCACTATATCTCTTAGAACCCTAAAACTGCAATTCACTGGCATCTGGGAAAGTCTAATGTCATGGTCATAAACAAGCTTCAATGGTCTCCACCGAACTCTGACCTCCGAACACTGTCCATTAATAGTGGACAAATGAGACGAGTGTTCCTTTTGGTTTTCATTTTTCATATTAGGAAGCTTTGCGGGACCATTTGAAGACTTCAACACAACTTTTGGAAACTGGGACTTGCCATCAGGACCATTTTCAGATGGTGAAACAGCTTGTGGCCGGTCTAGCTTGTTGTTAGGCGACACAACTGATGCACCTCCTGAATTTGCAGCCTTCTTTTGAACTGGCCGGGCTGGCAAACATGGCCCTAGACCAGCAATAGGGGCACCACGGACAGCAGAAGCACCAAGGGCAGCAGGGGAGGGGCGACTGTGGAGGTCCTGCTGGGCCTCCTGTCGAGGCCCCAATGCAGTCTTCAACCTCTGAGCAATCTCCAAAGCATCCCTGTGATTAGGGTCAGCTCCCAGCAAGGTCTGTACATCTAGCACAGCCATTTCATACTTGCCTACAGCCTCAAAAGCCCGGGCCCTTCGAAGGAGTGCCCGGACAAATCGAGGCTGGACCTGAAGGGCCATGGTGCACTCAGCAATAACAGTTTCATAATCTATGGGCTTCATCTGCATTAAACAAGCTGCTCTATTGCTATGGAAAACGGCTCTGTCTGGGTGGGATTTTGGGGTGAGTCTAAGAGCATTATCATACTGCTCAAGGGCGCCAGCATAATCCTTGTTCTGAAATCGCTTATTCCCTTCCTCTTTCAGCTCATGCGCTCTCTTCAAAAAAATTGAAGAATCCAACTCCACTCCTCCATTAGCCACTGGTGGTGGTGGTGGTGCCGCTGAACTATCAACAGAGGCTTGGTTTGAATTTGGGTTTGAGTTTGCGTTTGAACCACCACCCTTCTTTCTTCTACCCCCTGATTTCCCCATCTATAATCCTCTCTCTTACAACACACAATCACTCACACTCGCTCCCAGACCAATACTTATCTAAATCAAAATCAATGCAAAACCAGCAAAGTGGCAATATTTCCGGACTAAACAGAGAGATGGACAAGAGGGAGTTACACTTACCGGTGAGAAGATGAAAGCTCAAGTTTTATTCCAAAAAGTTGAATCTTTGGGGCAGTAGGAGCGGAAATGTCTAGAAGAAGATGATAGTGGGGGTGAATAAAGAAAGAAAAATAAGAAAAAAGGGGGTCATTTGGGGTTTTGAGAACTCGTCAAGCTTGAAACCCTAGATTTGTTCGATCAGTTTCTTGTTATGATGTGGGTCCCTCGTGGCTTTGTCCTAAACCGTTCGATCTAAATAATAATTCCCAACATGTGTTGACCTTCAACATCAACCACGTAGAGATTTAAGGGTTCATGGCTATTTCGGTAAATATAGAAAGTGGGTTGGTCATTTTCGTTAGGGAAAATAGGGTTTGCACCAATTTGAGAACTCTATAAATAGCTTCAGTGAACGGACTCCCCCACTCTATGTTTAGTTATTCACTACCAGTCTTACGGCGTAGAAATCACCCGGCGCTGGCAATTAAGGTTTTTGTTTGTTTTGTTATGTTTTTGTCGTCGTAGGAAAAGTAAACTTTAGTAAATGTTTTTGTTCAATAAGAAAGCCTCAGTTCGCTATAGTAGATTGAAGAGGCTGATAAGTGTCTCTGCAATCGTGTATGAACTTTGAGGCATAATAAGGGGCGAGTCATCGTTTCGGTCGTCATCTGTTTGGTTGGCGAATCGATTGTTCCTCGTCTACATTTTTTTTTTCTTTTTTGGCATTTCTTTTTTGTTGTTAGTTTTGAAGATGGATCTTTCTTCAGTGTTTTTCTTCCCTTCCTGCGCGGTGGAGAATAATATAAAAAAACGAATGGGGAACTGGAGAAGGGAGAATCATATCTATGTGAACTCTTCTGTTCATTCCCAGATGCACTTCTTTTATTCATGACAATTAATCATCTATTTATACTTAATAATGTTCTCAGCATGTTCAAGGGTCTCAACACATGCTAAATTTCATATTTCATTTGCTACTGGATCTTGTACTAAGAAGGCAAAGCAGTAGTCAGCAGTATGTAGTCTTTTATTCATGAATTGCTAAATTTGAGATCCAGGTATCCAACATTGACACGGAAAAGGAAAAGAGAAAAAAAAAACCCAGGAAGCATAACATTTCGTTAAAAATTCTAATAAAACTGCCCTGAAATTCAGCTAAAAAGGATAAAGACTGGTGACTAGTGATTATACTTCTCTTCATCACGGATATCTACCGCGGGAGGAAGCAGCAACTTTTTAAAATACTCTCTCAATTTCTATTTCCCGGAGCAAGAAAATGAGAGCGGGTTTGACTTGAGACAAGAAATATCAAACAATTCGATGAACCTCTGATCCGAAACTCTGGCCTTGGCGCCTGCAAACCTTTGGTACTCATCAAATACAGAAGATAGGCACCATTTCTGCAATCTTCTGATGCATCCCACAAGGCAACCAGTGCGATGCTGTTCATCATTGTAGAAGTATAAAAGGATCAGATGCATTGATAATTCAAAACTATTATATTCAAATAAGGGAGAAAGTGATTGCGGAATACCTTCCCTCGTTTACAATGAATTAGTACTGGGTGGTTCCTGACATCTGGGCAAGAAAAGCATGCAAAGATCAAGGAAACAAATTACTAAACAAGCTGTGCTATAACTACTATACAAGTAGTTTAGTTCAAGAGAGTAATACCGAGGACTACTTTCAAAGCTTCACGAACTGTGTCATCTGGGATGTTGACAAAGGGTTCCTGTCCACAGCATATATGTTATCAATGTGTATAACCTAGTGTACTTCAGACATAAGTTAAACATTACTTTCTTAAACTTCTGCTTTTTCTCCCTTGGCATTCACTCAGGAAGAATAACAAATTCTGGGGAGGGTGTTTGTTGTAGTTTAATGTTTAAGAGATAACCAACATTTACTGGCAAAAAGCTACAAATCCTACAATAGCCTCTAGAAAAATATCACTGAAGGGTGCAAAAAATTGAGTAACTCTATAATGGGATGCAGTTTAAATTTCCTGCTTTAGAATTTGATCTCATAAGGAGAGTCTGCATTAGACAAGTTAAACTGCAAGAGGGGCTTAACTGGACTAGTTCTTGAAAAAAATGCCGCTACTCACTCCGGTGCTTTGAATCTCATTAACATTGAAGTGAACTTAATTTGAAGTGTTCCTATTGACTAAGCCAAGGTCGAGTGGTTTTAAAGACCGTTTTCCATACCCAAACCTTTGCTGCTTTATGTGAAACAATCCCACAAATAAACATCGGATTCACAAGTAAGCCTTAAAGCGCCATTATGATATCAGTCCTGCAAGCCCTGGATTATCCTTTAATGACTCCACATTTGGACATTTGGTTATGGTGGATTATTCAGCTAATATGTGTTATTATTAGTAGGTGGTGTCGGTAAAGAGTTTAGTTTGTGATATCCATCTTAAATGCAGCACAACTTTGACAATGACATCAAATATTAATATGCTTATTCTAGATTAACCTTTTGACAGGGAATGGAACAAAGAATTAATTCCAGAACTCCGGCTTTAGTTCATTTGTTAAATAGAGATGTGATGTCTGCTAACATAAGGGACTGAAGGTGCAATTTTTTTCACAAGACCCCAAAAAAAAAAGCGGTAATTTTTCCTAGATAGGCTTGAAAGATGTAAGCAATTTGAACCAAAACCATCAGTAACTTGTAATATACAACCGGTTCTTTCCAACGCAATATGCCAACAATACAATGAATTAAACATACAGTAAAAACAAATATTAAAGTTCATGAAGAGATATCAAGCTTGCAACTTAAAAATTAATTGGATATAACAAAATCCAATACTTTAAAGGAGCAATCAAATGTTTATCTATAATTATTAGCGAATAGTTAAACTTCATAAGCAACTGGTTAACAAATAAGAAGAAATAAAAGAGGATCAGGACCATAAGGATAACTAAAAGTAAAAGGCATACGCTTCTTGGTCCACAAGATTCTATTCGAAACCAAATGTAAATGCATATGAAAGTCAACTATCAAGGCAATTTTCCATAAATACATCTACTTACATTCGGTAAATCAATCTCCGTTTCATTTAGCTAGTATATAAAAAAGAAAGGCAATTTACCATAACTACATCAAATTCCACACACTTTGAAAATTTAATCTTCAAATTACTATTTGAATTGTACGCAGCACTGCAGGAACAGATCACAATAGCTAGATGAGACCTCAGTAAAGAAAATGAGTTGATTTGATGCACTCTGAATTTGAAAAATTACAATAAAATGATTATTTACAACTACAAGAGGCATGAAAAACAAGTGATGGCAGGCAAGGATTGAGGTCCAGAAAAGAATACAAACCTTACATCCATCGATCCCGAATTGATAAAGCTTTATTCCGTTGGCCTTGAGAAATTCAGAAGTCACTTCTGGATACGGTTCAGGGCACAAACATCTGCATCAAAACACAGGGATAGAAAGTCAGAAACCCCAACGATGGCTTCAAAATTCAGAATCTCAAATGCTGAGGCAGAGGCAGAGGCATATGGAATGGAAGACTCACATAACAGTGCGGAGACGAAGGGATTTTAAGAAGCTGAAGTTGGCAGAGTCGGGAAAACCAGACCTAAAAATGCCTTGATCGACCATGGCGAAGTTGAGCGGCGGCACGAATACGTCGTCGTCGGCGCCGGCGAAACTCTGGCCGTTGGAGTTGTTGGAGTTGTCGAGCTTCATGATTTTTGGCGCCAAATTGTTCAACAGTGAAAGAGCACTGAAAATTTAGAAGGAAGAAAATGTCAATAGTATTAGGTTGAGAAGCGATTCAGAGAATCTCCTGTTTAGAGGATCTATATAATTTTAGAGGGGAGAGAGAGAGAGAGAGGAAAAGGTTAGGAGCATAGGATCTCCGATAAGATGCTTTGGTTTCAAGTGTGGTGAGGTATGAGTGGGTACGAAAGAGACGGAGATGGAATATGCTATTTTACTTTTCTGCCATGACATCCGAAACCGCACCGAAAATCCCAACCCTCCCTCCTTACCCTTCTCCTTCTTCCAATCAACTTACTATGCTTCTGTTGGTTTCCTACCGAGTCTCAACGCTTTTCACTTGTGCCAGTTTTTGATCTGGCGCTTCGGACTTGGAACTGCTGAGCTGTTCAACAAACAATACAAGTTGACCCTTCTTGCTTTCAATGTGTGTGGGTAAGAGTTTGGGTTTGGACTGATCCTGTGAGTTGACCAAGACTGACCCTACATGCATTGCTGGCGAGTTTATGTGAAGCCAAATCACCAAAAGAGTGCTACGCGTACTCTCTCTTTTAACAAAAATGTTATTTGTACACTAAAATCAGCCACTAAAATTAATTATTAATATATTTATATATAAATAAATATATAATTTAATTTATTTTTAATATATATTTTATACTTAATATATATTTTATACTGATAATTAATTTTAATAACTAACACCAACAAATTACTCCTAAAGGCTTTCCACGCAAACTCATTTACATGGAAAAGTAATAATATGATAATTATTAATGCGACTGACTTGGTTATATACTGTATATTAATACCAGGAAAGGAAAAGAAAAGTAGGCGAAACTTAACTTGGCTTGTGCTTGTGCTTGTGCAGCTGTGCATGATTGCATGCCTTCTCTCAAGAGTTTGGCTGCTATTGGAGAAAGATTTTAACCATTCAGATTTAATTTGGAAGAGAGACCGAGTGAGAGAGTGAACGAGGGAGATAAATGGCGAGAGTGAGAGTGAAAGAGGGGTGGGAAATATACAATGGGGTAGAACTAAGGAAAAAACAAAAAATTCTAGAATTTGGAATCGAAAAGAATGTTAATGACGGGATGTACATGTATGATTGTGGGGCAAGCGTCTTCACTACAATTTGAATATTTTTTGAGTAGTATATGATAATAATATTTATTTGTCCCTACTAAATTATTGAATTTGACCCTATAATAATTTTTTTATTCAATTTTTGGTACTTCATAGTCAATTTAAAAATTTTATATTAGATATCGTTAGAATGAACAATTCTCAATTTAAATGAAATTTGTGTTTTTTTTTAGAAATCGATTCGAAAGAGTATTATTTATCTTTTTTTTATATTAGTTTTAATTTTTTTTATAACAACTGTATTAATTGAAAGAACCTTTTTAACAATGAA
>NC_029785.2:126167033-126177739 GCF_000816755.2 Arachis ipaensis | reverse complement strand
AATGAATCTCAATCAGAATTGGCTTCTAATTGTATGAGAAGTAAATTTTTAAATAAGTATTTACTTATATATATATATATATAAGTCTTTTTATGAACTAAGTCTAATCAAGTTAAATAATAAGACTTAAAATAATTCTAGTCATAACTGATTTTTGTTATCTTAGACTAACTTGGTTATACTTAGTTACAAAAATACTTGAATATGTAGTATTATTCTATATAAAAAGAGAGATATTTCGATTATATTGTTAAAAAAAAAGATTATTCAATTTTTTTAAAAATATGAAACCTAAATAATAAAATTCTAAATTATATGTTATCATCTAAATTACTATTTTAGTGGTTTAATTTGTAAATTATATATTTTAAAGACTAATCATGTTATATATAGATAGAAAATAATCGCCTGTATACATATTGAAATAAAAAATATATATTAAAAATAAATTAAATAATACATATATTTATATACAAATATATGATGATTAATGAATAATTTGATAACTGATTTTTTTATGTACACATAATATTTTTATTATAAAAATTATTATTATATTATATATATTTTGCCCCCACTATCAAAATTTTCTAAATCCGTCACTGGTGGCGGAGGTGAAGTACAGGAGATTGACAGAGGAAAAAATCTGGTACAGACGGTGATGAATGTGAAAGCACCAGAAAAGGCAGAGAAAGAAAAAGAACAAGATCTACATGGAAATGGGTGGACAAAGAAAGTGAAAGTATTAGTGGCAAAGAAGAATCTAGACTGATTACAAATAAGTCTACTAGGCGAAACGACGAAGGCTATTGATTATAATTTATTGAAGGAAATGGTTGGGAAGAACATGCCTCAAGTAGTTCAAATACGGGAATTGGGAGCATATAAAGCTCTTCTAACTTTTGATTCTATGTTGAGTGTGGAAGAGGCATATACATTTAAAAAATACCTATTTGCAATTCTTTCATAGTGTATGGAGATGGGAGGAGACGGAGTGAAGTGAAACTCGTAGAGTGTGGTTAGAATATTTTGGAGTTTCGTTGGATGCTTGGTTAGTTGACACTTTTAGCACGTTAGGAGGACAATGGGAGGGAGGAGGGGAAGTAGTTGGGTGTGATAAAGTGACAAAATCGTGCATTTTATTTAGTGTTGGACGTGTGCAAATTGATACTTGTGTCATGAATGTGATTAACAAATGGATCCATATCACGATAGGTACTAGCAAATTCGATATGTTGATGAAAGAAATTGGACATGAGATGCATGGAGTGATTTGTAATTTTGAACATGAGGGTGAAGTAGCGCATAATCAGAAACAACCAATGAACGAGGCAGCAAGAGAGCGTGTGAACATGGATGTAGTGCTTACACGAAAAACAAATCCGGAGAAGTACCAAGATCAGGTGACTGAAGTAGTGGTGGAAGTGCAAAGGGAGGAAAGAAAGGATAGGGGTAGGTTAGTAATTCCACAAATAATTTTGAACGAGTAGAGTAATGTTCATTCAAAACCAAATCACAAAAAACATGCAACGTATCAAGCTGATTATAAAGGAATTGAAGGAAGTGTTGAATTTGTGGGATGTGATATAATGAGCAATGATTCTGACTCTAAAAGAACGATGACTTAGGTTTACAGTGATATGAATGATGAGCTGAAAAATAGGGGGTATAATGAATAAAAACAAAAATCTTGGTGTGGCTTATGCAAAACCTAAACACAAAGTATAACAAAAAGGAGAAAATGAGTTCTTTGGGCCCAAACTCATCAGACAATTCAGTTACTAATGATGGAGTGGTTATTGAAGCTGGGTCAGATTTGATGAAATCGAGTCCGGTTTTCAGATGTAAAATAAAGGTGGCGAGGCGTTAATGGCTTATATCTAGGAGCCTTTTGAAGGAAAGTTAAACAAAAGCGCTAAATAAAAAAATCCATCACTTGCATAAGCGATATACATAAACCGGATAGGATAAGAGTAAAGCAAAATATAAATACATAGAAGAGTTCCAAGATACTACAAAGCTTTTGACCCAGCTCGCGAAGTTAAAACCGGACAGAGCATATAAACATATATACATCTATACATGAGAATCCCAAAATGACCCAGAATATTGTTTACAGAACCTATTTCTCCGAATCAACCTCTAAGAGGGCTAAAACATAATATATACAATGGAGATGTAAAGTATCTACATATATATCGAAAACCAAAATAGAATCCCCAAAAAGCTAGAATCCTTCCCTTCAGAAACTTCCAGAATGCCTCAGCGAGGAGCCTTACGTCCTGCATCTAAAAAGCACAAAATATGTATGGGGTGAGAATCAGAGGTTCTCAGCATGGTAACGGTGCCCACATAACTAACATATAATGTCCCGAGAAAGCCGAAGACGATCCTAAAACTTTCGACAACAGAATCAAACTTAAAACTACAATTTAAGACCATAAAATAAGACGAGGTATCTAAGTTTAAGGATTCCTGGTTTTTATCACAGTTCTAGCCTAAGTCCCTAAGTTCACCGTCTTTCCTCCAACCCTCTGAAACACCGGTGCACAGACAAACAATGCATACAAAGAAAACACAAGTAGTTTACAGTTACAGCAAACAGAACATATAGAAGTTAAGCATGAATATCGGTTACGTAAACCCACAAATGCAAAACCAAACAAGACACATAGATGCATATGATGCATGCTTTTCCTACTGGTCGTGAGCTCACATGTCGGTTACTTTGCCAGAACCCGACACACCCGGTAGCTAACCCGGATATTGTCTCTCTGATATGCCTCCACACTCTTGGGATATAGTGCCCGTCACACTCTCGGGGTATAGTGCCCGCCACACTCATGGGTTATAGTGCCCGTCGCATTACCCGGGATAAAGTGTTCTCATACTCTTGGAATATAGCGCCCGCCAAACTCTCAGGATATAGTGCCCCTCACACTCATGGGATATAGTGCCCGACACACTTTTCAGGATAAGGTGCTCCCACACTCTTGGGATATAGCGCCCGCCACGCTCTCGGGATATAATGCCCGTCACACTCATGGGATATAGTGCCCGACACACCTTACAACAGAGAGAAAATTGAAATATACTCATCATCAACAATCTCAATCAGGCCTCAATTATCATATTCATTCATAATCATTCGTATTCATTCATTCAATATCATTATGGCTAAAATTCGTCAATTATATAACACTTCTCAATCATAATTCATCATATTTCAAGCTTACTTCTCCTCCAAGTTACCAACCTTCCTAACTTCACCTCATCACTAAGCATACATAGGGGTGGCAGTGGGGCGGATTTTTGCCCTACCCGACCCCGCCCCACCCTCCTTGCATTTCACTACTAAAATATAAAAAAATCTTCAATCCTCATTCTTGATCACTTTCCACATCTTCATCATCATTAAAGGTTTGAAGGTCAAGATTTAAACCTAAAAATCAAAAGAGATAACAATTAATAAACTAATTACTATTATGTAAAAAATTAACATAAATGAATATCAAGTAATATGTCACCTTTATTCCCTAAAGCTGCCCACAACCAACTTTGGCCACACATCAAAGCTTCATTTATGCTTTCTTTGAGCTTTCCGCGATGAGGAGAAATCACACGACCACTTGTACTAAAAGTAGATTTAGAAGCAACAGTGGATATCGGAATGGCATATATATCCTTGGCTATTTTTGCCAAAACTTTAAATTTCATTTGATTGTTCTTCCACCACTTCAAAACATTAAAATTAGGATCATTTGGAGGATGAATTTCCTCCTCAAGATAATGATCAAACTCAACATTCACACATGAACCCCTTGTCATCTTTCTTCTTTTAAGATACACCATATAATCATCACCCCCAAATATGCTTGTATTTCCACTTTCATCAACTTCTTTTGTACCAACATGTGACACATCAGAACTCATTTTTTTATTGTATTCATTAACCAACTCATTACACAACTGATGAATTCTGTCAACTTACTTTGAATATTCTATTGGATCTGGATACATTTTTTCAAATTGAAATTCAACCCCAACCATCTTGTACCTAGGATCTAAAATAGCAGCAACACCCATAATGCCATGAATCTCATCCCAATACTTCTCAAATTTCTTCTTCATGCTAGATGCCATATTAGCAATTAAAGAATTACTAGAAAGTTGACATTCATCCAATGAGACTTTTATTTTACAAACCAGAGTAAAATAAAGATTGGCAGTCGGAAATTTAGAACTAGAAAACAGTTGAGTAACATCATAAAACAACTTCAATCTATCACATATTTTCTTGGCAAGTTCCCACTCCTCATTACTTGGCACAATTTTATATTGGGGTTCCTTCTGCCTTAACCTAGGAAAGACAGCTCTATACAACAATGCAGTGTCTAACATCAAATAAGTTGAGTTTCACCTAGTCGGACAATCAAGAACCAATTTCTTAGTAAATGGAATCGCTGTTTTAGCACACCAACTCACAAAAGTTTCGTTCCTTTTCTCCGTTGCAGTCCAATACAATACACTACTGCGAATCTTTTTAATACTTTCCTTAACTATACTCAAACCATCCTTCACAATCAAATTCAATATATGAGCACAACAACGCATATGCAACAATTTACCCCCCAACATCAAGAATCAAGAATCTAGCTGCCCCAACAATTCATCTATCATAGCATCATTAGTAGAATAATTATCCAATATAACAGTAGACATTTTTCTATCAACATTCCATTCTAACAATATTTTCATCAATGTTTGAGTAAGAACTTCACTTGTATGGGGACAAGGAACATAAAAAAAGCTGAAAAATAAAACAAACATGCATGCATTTTAGATGTCAACATACAAAGACAACACAATATATAGAAGTTTATGAAGTTTTTGAAGTACCTCAATAGTCGCATTTGCAACTTCCACGAACTATCGATATAGTGAGTTGTGACAACCATGTAACCTTTTTCTTTATTGGAAGTCCACATGTCGCTAGTTATTGCAACTCTGCTATCATTTTCATCTAGTTGAAGAGTTAACTTCAGCTTCTCATCCCCAATCATCTTCAAGATGTCTTTCCTAACCGTGTTGCGACTAGACATTTTAAATGTTGGTTACATTGATGCAAACACTCGCCTCAATCCATGGTGGTCCACACAACTCAAAGGATACTCATGTAGGACAATCATTTCGGCGACACACTTTCTTGTCTTTGAAGGATCAAACACAAAGCCATCTTCATTTACTTTTTGCACCTGTGCTTGTTTTGCTAGTGATTCAACAATTGATGATTGCCTTGAGTTCACCACTTTTATTCTTTTACAATAGCGGTCCACATGGTTTCTCAATGACTTAGTACCATTCTTCGGATTTGCATTAAGCACACTCTTGCAAAATTTGCATTTTGCTTTTCATTCACCTTCAACTTTTAAACGATCAAAATACTCCCAATAAGCACTCTTAACATTAGCCTTATTGTCACCTTCAACAGGAGTTGATCCTTCTGGATTTGAGGCATTATTATCCGTTGGTTGTGGAGTTTCTGAAGTTGGATTAGCATTACTCTGAACTTCAACTTCATTATCGGGAGGAGCAACATCATTGCTTTGTGTGTTTTCTCTAGCATTACTAGCCATGAAATTATCTTAACAAACCTACATTGAAAACACAAATCATATAAAGTATTTTCATTACATGAACTGAACATAAATTGACATAGAAATTGAACTAAACAGCACAAAAGTTCAAAATTTTAACCCCATCAAGCCCGTAAGTTGCTAACTTTAAGTAGAAAAATGACAAATTGAGTAAATGGTATTAAAAAAAATGCAGAAATAAATATGGAAATAGCTCTTTTTTCTTCAATTTGCAGTGGTTAGAGTATGAAACCCACATCCCATTTGAAAAGAAAATGTCAAACAAAAATCAAAGACACACACTTCCCAACTAAAAACAAAAACAGTTTGGTGTCTGGGTTATTGACCAAAACGCAGCAGTATAAAAGGGACAGCTAAAAAATTTTCCAAACATAAAATTTCAATCACAAGAGAAAACAATAAAAACTCTAGCTAGTCAAACTCTAACTAGAACTATGAAATTAAAAATAATTGAAGCTACAGATATAATTTCTTCTTCGGCAACTATTCTTTGGCTTTGGGATGATTTGGGAAATGCTGAGGTACATATATCTTTTGTAATAATGCCATATATAATAATTAATTTGGCAAGCAATGGTATACACTAATACACATACTGTGAAGGAAAAATTCTTCATCTAAGAAAAATTATACTCATACATGCGCAGCTCAGCGACGGCGACAAGCTCGGCGGAAGGCTCGATGGCACAGTGAAGGTGAGTAGGTGACCAGATCTGAGGTTCAATGGGGAGTGGGGAGAAGAGGAAGTGACTTTCCTTCCCTCTTCTCTGCTAGGGTTGGGGCTGAAGGGACGCGTAAATGAGTATGAGGACAGTGGCTGTGAGGATTAAGAACCCTAGAAACTTAAAATTGTGTATATATATATGTACTCCGGGGTGGGTAGGGGCGGGTTTAGCCTGACCCCGACCCCGCCCCGCCCCGATCAAAACCCGCCTCGCTCAGGGTCGGGTTTAAACTCGACTCGACCGGGTTGGGGCGGGGCGGGTACCCGCAAGTTCGGGTACTCCTACCACCCCTAAGCATACAACTAAGGATTAGGGGCTAAAAGAGTATAAATAGAGTTTTAGAGGTTTGAAATTAGGTTTTAAAACATAAAATTCACTTTGGTGAAAACAGCGGTCCCGCGTACTCGTGGAAGGTCTCGCGTACGCGTGGGTGCGTTTTTTTCCTGCTCGCGTATGCACGCAACCTCTCGTGTATGCGGGATAGCTAACCTAAACCGAACGCCCGTGCCGCGTAGGAGGCTCGCGTACACGAGTTATGCAGAGTTGACAAAAATCTTGAATGCTGCGAATTTTCAACTTTACACACCAAACTTCCGACGCGCATAACTTTCTTGTTTTGAAACATTTTTCACGCGTTCTTCGAACGACATATACTTCACGGATCTAATTTTTATATAAAATAAGTTTGAGAAAAAATTGAGGGTCCAGAAGTCGAGTTATGGCTTGCCGAAGTTTGGTCAAAATTCAACTTTTCACAAAGATTTCTAAACCTCAATTTTCACAACAATTCGATTTCAACCCTTTTTAAAATTTACCAAACCATATCAAACCATGTCTAAACACTCCTCAATACACCAATTTTACTCCATATCACACCAAATTCACATATATAATCACTCCCACACAATAATTCATTTCCAACAACAACATAATCCATATTAACAACTCACACGTATATATATACATCATCAACACCATCAACTTCCTCATGCCGAATGACAACCAACTCAACCATTCCACATTCAATTCAACACAATATACAACAATATACATCATCATCAACATATCCAACCATTCAAGTTCAATATACATCATCATCATTATCATTATCATATACATCGTCAATTATCTCTATCAAACACAATACCAACACCACAACCAATATGGCACCAACAACAACCTCAAACTCACTAATCCTTATGCACATCAATCCATCACAATCATCAACAACAATAACATTTCAATCCTATCTTATGGTTAACTAGCCAAAGTTTTCACGACATATTATATTTTAGTTACGAGAAACCGAAACCATACCTTGGCCGATTCCTCCTAATACCCAGTTCACCTCAACTATGTACCGTCCACAACCCCAATGCCTCACCGAACCGAAATCCAGCCACCAAGGTCCAACAATCAAGCTCCCAACATCATCAATGTATTCCAAATCAACAATATTCAATCTAATCCCACAACATATCACTATAATCAACATTCAAGCTTACTAATTCACTAATCAACCAAAAGTTTAAGGTTCTTACCTTCACCCACTGATCCTTGAGCAATATTAACAAGGAATCAAGGCTAGTGAACCCCTAAAACATGAAAATCATTAAGGAATTGAGTTCCTCAAACCCTAAATCCAAATTTAACACACCAGCAGAAATAGAGTTAGGTAAACATGAGTTACTTACAGTTTTGTTTAGATAGAATTGAAGAGTTCGACGAGCCCGATGCGTGGCCACAATCAGCACGCAATTCTGATCACCAAAGCAAAAGTTATCCCACTTTGAAGGTTAAATTTTTATGAAACCTTCTTCCCCTCTCTCTTGCCCAGTGTGTTTCCCCCTTTTTTTGGGGAAGAAGAGCTGTGCTCTTCATTTAAGTATTGTTGGATTGGGTCTTGGGCCCAATACAGGCCCGGTTCGCCCTATTTGGCCCAATTTTACGCCAAATTCTTTAAAATTAGTGTCAAAATTTATATTTTAATTAATTCTATCTTATTAAACTATAAAATTTCATTTTCTAATTTCTTTGATTAATTAATTTATTGACTAATTATTTATTAATTACGCTGGTTTACACTTGAAAGAGGCATGATCGGAGGGGTTGACGGCGCCGACTTGGTCCATATTGACCGGAGTGAAATTACTGGAGGAGATTACCATCATGTTATCGACAGAAGTGGAGATTCAAGGAGGCCAAAAAATCGTTTTGAAATGGCGCCACCTTGGATAGAATCGAACGACAATAATTGTAGGGAGGCGGGAAACCGCCTCAGAAATCTTTCTTCGGTGATGATGGATCCAACAAAGACTTTTTGTGATGTTAATGATGATAAAGATTACGCATATGTTGGGGTTAATGGTCGAAGGGTTGCGACCTCGAAGTAAGGAAACATGACTGAGTTGATGAAGAAGAAAATGATAGAGGTGGAGACTGGGTAGTGCCAGGAAGAAGAAAATGGGTGAAGAAGAAAATGATAGAGGGTTAAGGGGTGATGGGAAATTGAGTATGGTGAAGAACCTCTGGAAAAAAATAGATTGAATATGGTAGGCTTGCTTGAGACTAAGAGAAAAGTTATGACAAAGTTTGACATAGCACGTATTTGGGGGAGTGATGATGCAGAATGGGAATATGTAGGGTCTGAGGGTGCATCTAGTGGTTTAATTTGTTGTTAATATAGGATGAAATGATATTTAAAATAAATAATTATTACAAAGTAGAGAGATGGTTGTGTGTTAAAGGGGTTCTATTAAAAAATAATTTCAATTGTGCATTCTGTTTAGTGTATTGGAATCATTCAAGAGATGAGAAACTTGTTTTGTGGGAGAAGTTGAGCTATATAGTTAGATTATGTCAGGTTCCATTCTATTTTATAGGGGATTTCATTGAGATTGTATAGGTGGAGGAGAGAAAAAATGCGTCAATCCAATAGCATCCGTGGAAGACTTTAAGGATTGGATACATGATATGCAACTTGTGGATCTACTGCTGAGTGATCGTGAGTTCACATGGGGTAAAAGCCGATCGTGTAGTCGGATTGATAGTATTCTGGTTAGCATGAAATAGATTGCAGAGTTTCCAGAGACTTGACTAAAGGGTGGACCAAGGGGATTGTCAGACCATTGCCTTATAATAGTGGAGATACGAGGTTGCATAGTGGGCCGAGACCTTTTTGAGGCCTTGACTCTTGGTTTACACACGAGGATTTTTTTAGAATGATAAAAGAGAAATGGAAAGGCTTAGGGGATGTGCAATTCATAGATAAATTGAAGGCTTTAGCAGTTCCTCTCAAGAGGTGGCATAAGGTTAATTTTGGTGATATGGACAAGAAAATCAAAAGGTTTGAGAAAGGGATTAAGAAGCTAGATGATATGGTGAGCAACGTGGTGGGCTTCAGAGATGGATTAGTGAAATGGATAGATGAAGAAGATGTTATAGCCTTGGAGGTGATACCGTTGATTGAGGAAATTAGAGAGACGGTGTGGGAGTGCGAATCATCTAAGGCGGCAGGAAGCAATGTGTATAACATGAATTTCATTAAGAAGTGTTGGGATGAGATCGCCTCAGAATTCACAGCTGCTGTGATGGGATTCTTTCAGACTGCCAGGTTACCTTCAGATTCAAATATCACATGGGTGGCGTTGGCACCTAAATTTGTTAGAGCAACGGAGATTAAGGATCTTCGATCGATTAATATAGTTGGTTGTATATACAAGGTGATTTCAAAGGTTTTGGTTAAAAGGATGAGATCAGTGATGTCAGGACTAGTAGGAGATACTCAAAGTGCATTTGGTAAGGGACATGATAGGGCACTTATTGCATGTGAAACTATGCAGTGGCTTAAGCTGAGAAAAAAAAGTGGCAATATAGACTTCCAGAAGGCATGTGATAGGATCAAGTGGAGTTTTGTGAACATTGTGTTGCAAAAGATGCGTTTTAGTAGGAAGTTAGACTCCCCACGTAGATCACTCTAACCCTCCAGGTAAGCACTTAACGTGCCACATAGACATCTCCGTTAACATCCAGAGTGAGGAGTTAACATCGAGGCCATTTTGTCAGACGGTGCATACTTTTTGGGGTTCATTTTGTCAAAAACAAACGTTGGGGTCCATTTTGACAAAACCAAAATTTTTCAGGGGCCAAAATGGCTATTTACTCTTTTTTTCATTATGTGCAAAATTTATACCGACATTTATTGTTGATAAATCTTAGAGTTGAACTCTCCTAAAAAAATATATCTACATCTTGAATTAAAATATTAATATAAATAAAACACGTATAGAGAGAGAGAGAGGGAGAGAGAGAGAGAGAGAGAGAG
>NC_029785.2:126138694-126167008 GCF_000816755.2 Arachis ipaensis | reverse complement strand
GAGAGAGAGAGAGAGAGAGAGAGAGAAAGAGAGAGAGAGCTAATGTTCAAAATGGTCCCTGAAATTTCCAACTTGCCTCAGATTATTCTCCTACTTTTTTAAAATGACCAAATGTATCACCACTCTCAGAAATGTGAATTCCCGTTAATCCAAAAATTACCAGACGTTTTAACGTCGCTGATGTGTATAGTTAAGTGCTAAGTTGGCACTTAACTTAAACGACGTCATTTACTAGTGAACCTCCAATTACAGCAAAACGATGCTATTTGCACCCTATAATTTATCTTTCCCAATAAAAAAACTCCCAAATGGTCCCCCATTAACAAAAGTTACTTTCCCACAAAAAATTCCAAAGACGTTCTCGTTACCTTCATCGCCTCTTCATCTTCCTCAAGTCAGCGTCGTCGTGGCACACTGGCGCTTGTCCACTGTCCCCTTATTTGATCAGTGAAGATCTTCGTCTCTGTCAACATTATCAGACTCAAACATTTGCCACGGTAAACAGTAAGGGTTTAGGTTTTTATTTTTATTTTTTGCACTGTGTTGGTGTTAATTGGATGATCATCTTAGTAGATTGTGATTCTAATACTTATATTTAATTTTTTTGAATATTTTTTGTCATTTATTTTTTTTGTGGTTGTGTTCTAGGGTTTAGTGTTTCTTTTTTACCATAATACTAATTTCTAGTGGTGATATTTTAGTTTACAAAGTTAAATGCATGTGTTAATGTAGTTAATAGTTTGTTAGTATGGCTGTAAATATGCATTTTTTTAAAATATATGATTGTTTAACATTTTCTGAAAATTGAGAATTTTTGTAATAGTGACTCTAGTGTATTTTATTGTATTTTTTCATATGAGTGATCGGCTGAGGCTCATTTTTCACCATGGAGGGAGGTTCAAGGCTCAAGCTTCTGATGGCAGAATTATGTACACATCAAGTCGCACCAAAGAATGGCTTAGAGTTGATGCAGATTAATTAGATGATTTTACCATAACTGGTTACTACAAGGAGTTGGGCTATGATAAAGGTGATACTTGCTGGTACTTAGACTCTAAAGAAAGTTTAGCCCACAATTTGAGGAGGTTGAAGCTGGATAAGGATCTAAAGGACATAGTTAGCCTCTGCCACCAAATGGTAATGTCATCTATATCTATTTTGAACACGGTCCCTCTGCCTCTGAGTTTATAGATTATATGAAATTGTCGGATGATGATGAACATGTTGGTAGAGGAGGTGACAAGGATGGCTTAGAGCAACATAATTGTGTTAAGGAAAGCAACATAATTCTAAGCTAATTGTGTGACCCTACTGAGCAAGAGACTCCAACACCACCGAATGAGCCAATTGTGTAACTGAATACCAAGTCATCTGGACCCACACCAAAGCCCATTCTCAGTGTGCCCTTATCAAATCCAATTTTCATTGCTCCAAAAAAAATTCCATCACCCCCAAGCCATTGTATCAACAAAACCCGATTACACCCACTTTTCCAACTAAGAAAAAAATTAACACAAAAACTACACAAATTATTCAGAGAAATTACACCATCAAACCAACAAAAAAAATTGGTGGCTTCAAGTTTAAACTTCAACAAAGTCACCTAAAAAACCTGTGACAAGATCTCATGACAAGAAGGAACCTCAAAGGCCAATCATGTGGTTGATGGTGAATTACCCAATTCATATGAATTTGCATAAGACAATCTTTACAAGCCGCATCTGCCTCCTAAATTTTCAGAATTCAGCATAGAATATGAGGCAGAGACATCTAAGAAAAAGGAAGAAGCAAGCTGGCAATACTTCAAACAAGGGAAAAGAAAAGTTGTACATGGAAAAGACCTAATTCCCCAACGGATGACTCAAACTTTGAGAATGATGGAGGATATGAATCTGATAAGCAGAGTCTTGGTAATTTATTTAGTTTAGTGTAATCTATGTTTTGTTAAATCATATTTGTTTGGACTTATTTATTGTATTTTATTTAGTTTAGTTTAGTGTAATATGTAGTTTGTTAAAACATATTTGTTTGGAGTTATTTATTTAGTTTAGTGTAATCTAATAAGCAAGTTCATTTTCAAGTGACTCTTGGAGATGAGCTGAGCACTCCACCAAATTCTGATGACAAGACAGACCTAGTTGTGAATTTAATTTTCAATGATGCTGTCAAGTTTGGCCATGTTAGTTTAGAATTAGGGATAGAATTTACAACTACGAAAACTTTTAAGAGGGCTGTTACAAACTATACTCTGCAAGAAGGAAAGGGAGTAAAGTACTTAAAGAATGACACTACTAGTGCTAGAGTTTTTTGTAAAAATAAAGAATATCCTTGGTTGATCTATTATTCTTATAATAGGAGGCATGCATGTTGGTAGATTAAGGCATTTAATGATGACCATACTTATGAGAGAAAGACAAGAAATATGTGTGCAACTAGAAAGTGGGTTACTAAAATTCTAATAAAAAAAATAAGGAAGCAACTTACTTTTAGGCATTGTGAGGTATTTGATTATTTCAAGAAAAAAAACTAGAGTTCAATTGTCTAGGACCAACATTACAAAATCTTTAGGAGATGCTAAAAAAATTGTGAGAGGTGATGAAGCAGCCTTGTATGCCAAGCTTAGGGAATATACTGGGATCTATTGTGAAACTTGGTGTCAAGGCACAACCTGAGGGAGACCTTATCTTTCATAACATGAGCTATTGTTACGGTTGAGAATATAATAACTTGAAAGTGGTTCTTGAAACTTTTGCATGAAGACACCGGATACTTTAAGGAACATAACATGTGTTTCATGAGTGACATGCAGAAGGTACGTATAATGTACTATATAGAAGCACAATATATGATATATTGGATTGTTTAGATTTAATGATGGTTATGTTAGGGACTCTTTAGATTTAATGACTGTATAGTCAGGGTCTATTTTGAGCATCAAGCATTTGTGAATTCTGACGGTTACCATTGCAGGGACTCATACTAGCACTGCAAGAGGTTATGCCTGGTATGCATCACAGATTTTGTTTATGGCACTTGTGACATAACTTTCAAAAGCAATGGAAGAACAAACACCTCAAATTATTATTGTGGGCATGTGTTAGAGTACAGACAGTTCCAGACTTTAACAAAAATATGTAAAGCCTCAAGCCTATTAATGTGAAGGCATGGGAGTATCTGGACAAGATTTTCAGAAAATCTTGGACCAGAGTGTACTACAAAGATAACCCAAAGAATGACAATGTATGCAACAACATGTGTGAAGCCTTCAACTCAGCCACCAAGCCATACGGATCAAAGCTGATACTTACACTGCTAGAGAAAGTTAGGAGGATTGACATGACAAGCATGGCCAGAAACAAACTCAAGCTGGCCAGTCATATTAGGCATTAACCTCATATACAACAGAGCAGGCTTGCAAAGGAGAGATATTTTAGCAGATACCAAATGCCTATGTGGTCTGGTGATACCGCAGAAGTCATGAATGAAGTTCATGGTGAGCCATACAATGTGGTAGTTGATTTGAAAAATCACACATGCAGTTGCAGGTCATGGCAGCTATCAGGTAATACATGTATTTTTTTATTTATTTGTTTTCTAGATACTGCAACATATTCACTTAGTTATCTTACTTTTAAGATTACCTTGTCGTCATGCCATCGCAGCTATTGCATGTATAAATGGTCGGCCTGAGAACTATGTTCATGCATGGTTGACAATGGGATCTTACAATAATACATATGAGTTTTATATCAACCCAGTCAGAGGAAAAGAGATGTAAGACAGGTTTGAGTACTCTCACTGCTTACCCTTGGCAAGATCGAAACTCCGTGGGAGACCAAAACTCTATGCAAACAAGAAGAATACACATGAGGCTCCTGTTGGGGGCAGTCAAAAAAGGAAGTCCACAAAATTAAATAGACAATATCACAAGTTCACTTGTGAAACATGTGGCGATATTGGTCACACTACAAGGGGTACGAAGTTACAAAAAATCTAAGGGCATAAGAGGCAGCATGAGCTGTAGAACAAGATGATGATGAAGCTAGTGAAGAAGCCCCACAAACTGATCAAGTTGATGAACAAGTTTGTGATGAAGCTAGTGTCCAACAAGGTGGACATGTTGCTATTCAAGTTGGAGATATTGCTCAAGCCCAAGGTGCTGCTGCTCAAGGTACTGCTGTAGAAGGTGCTACTGCTCAAGATACTACTGTAGAAGGTGTTCCTACTGTTCAAGGTACTGCTATTCAAGGCAGGTGCTGTTGCTCAAAGTGCTGTTAAGGTAATTTATGTTACTAATATTGTTTAGAAGCTACAATTTGAACAATTTCATTGAGTATTATGATTAGTTATTACTATTAATGTTGTAAATATTAGCATTGTGGTTGATTCTAGTTGTTATGATTGACAGTTGCTCAAGCAGAAGATAACTAGACGAAAAAAACTTTCAATTGCTAGTTCTCCAAAGTCAAATATTGGTGTTGCTAAATGGTTTTAAGAGAGACAATAGAAGGAGAAAGTACAGGAACATCTGAAAAGATAGAAGTTTGGATGAAGTTTGTTCCAACACGTGGATTTAAAGCACCAGAAAAAAAAAAGACTGATGATATCATGCCATGAAGACTTTAGTTGTTACTTTATGCTAGTAGGAACAATTTGGTGTTATTGCCTTAGTTGTTACTACTATTAATGTTGTAAATATTAGCATTGTGGTTGATTCTAGTTGTTATGATTGACAGTTGCTCAAGCAGAAGATAACTTGGTGAAACAAACTTTCAATTGCCAGTTCTCCAAAGTCAAATATTGGTGTTGCTAATATGGTTTCAAGAGAGACAATAGAAGGAGCAAGTACACAAACATCTGAAAAGATAGAAGTTTGGATGAAGTTTGTTTCAACACGTGGATTTAAAGCACCAGAAAAAAAAAGACTGATGACATCATGTCATGAAGACTTTAGTTGTTACTTTATGCTAGTAGGAACAATTTGGTGTTATTGCCTTAGTTGTTACTTTTGATTTGCTTTGTGACGGATTAAGTCTGAATTTGTATTTTGTTAGTGGTTGTTCATGGTGATATGGTCCTAGCTATAAATTTTTGGCCTAGTTTATATTTTTCATTTTACACTATGTTGTTATATAATTGACACTATTCTGTATTTTTGTTAAGACAACACCATTGTCATGGTTATTATAATTATAATGATACATTAAAGGTTATTTTATTTAAAGGTGTATATTTTTTAGCTTTATTTTGTCATTAGATCTTTTGTCCAGATTAATGAGATACAAAATTGAGGGAAACTTAACTTCATTTATAATCATAAATCATTACATAATGATCATGAACAAACTCATACTATAGCTATTTCTTAACTAAAATCCAAAACAACCAAACACCACAACCAAACCCATTATAACATACAACAGCATCATCATCAACATCTTCAATGTACTAATACCGTTCTCTAAATTTTTCATTCTCCAATTGAGCTCATTAAAAACTTCTTGTGCAACATGAACCACACCTTGTTTTTCATATCCATCAGCCCAAGAAAAAAATTACAATGAACTCCAAACTACAATAATGCAAAAAGAAACATTGAATTAACAATCACCAAATTATCCCTTTAAACCCGTATCAACTTAACAAGTCCATCAAATAGAGAATTTTATCTCATAGTTGGGTGATGCATGAGCATCTTTCCTATCTTTTCCTAGTGAATTTGCATTCAAATTATTGAGTTTAATCAAGAATTAATTATCTTTTAGCCACTATGGATGCTACTTTGAGTTGTGTGCAATTCTGTTTATTTCAGGTAGAATTTGGATGGATTTGATGGATTTTCTGTAGAAAAGAGAAGAAAGCGAATGATGCTGTCAACCCTGACCTCTCTGCACTCTAACCTGAATAACTCGAGTTACAAAAGTCCAATTGATGTGATTTCAGTGGCATCGGAAAGCTAACTTCTAGAGCTTTTCAACAATGTATAATAGTTCATACTTCTTTTCATTCAATTCTGCAAGGGTGGCGCCTAACTTGGGATTTCCCAAGTTAAGCGCCAAGACAAGCGTGAATCCATCAAACCAAGGCTGTATGAGTGGCATCCCAAGTTAGGCGTCAGGACAAGGCAAGAGGCATCCAAGGTTGTGCCTAACTTGAGATTTCTCAAGTTAAGCGCCAAGCATAACAAGCATGCACAATGGGATACGGCCGTGGTCCCCATCCATCAATTGAATATGTACGAAGATCATATTTTAATTCTGATTTAAACTTTATTTCATTTAAAAATAAGAAAAGATATTATTTAATTTTTAGAAAATATATTTTACATTAATTAGGATTAGATATAAAAAGGGAAAAGAATTAGCCCTTCGGGCTCGGCTCTTCTCTTCTACCTCATTCCGCAATTTATAGTTTTTTTGAATCCTAGTTTTCTCTGAACCATGAGCAACTAAACCTCCACTGTTAAGGTTAAGAGCTCTATCTATTGTATGGATTGATACTATTATTTTTCTATTTTAATTCATGTATTGATTTCTATTTCAAGAATTATTTTCGTTCTTTATCTTATGAATTTAGGTGGAACGGAAGTATGACCCTTGTTCTAATTGAGTTCTTATACAACTTGGAAAATCTCTTTACTTAAACAACAGTTTGAAAACATATTCTCCTAAATTTCTAATTATCTGGACTTAACGGGATACGTAACATATAATCCTCTTATATTTTGGTAATTAGGATTTTTGTGGCATATAAACTAGAATTGAACTTCACCCTCTAATTGGAATTAAGTGACCAAGAAATTGGCAGTTGATGAAGGTTAGAGGAGATTAAAAAGGTCTAAGGAATTAGGGTTTAGTCACATATAGTTTGTCATGAATTGAATCTTGCATGATTAAAATAGTTAGTAAAAAAAGTCAATCCAAAAGATAGATATCTTTGAAGCCTTAACTATTTCTCCATATATACTTCACAACTTATTTACTGCTTGCTTTTCTGATTCTCTGAATTACTATTTGATGCATTTGAACTCTCAACACTCTTTTCTGTTTGTCTAACTAAGTAAATCACTTAACCATTGTTGCTTAATCCATCAATTCTCGTGGGATCGACCCTCATTCACTTGAGGTACTACTTGGTACGACCCAATGCACTTGCCGGTTAGTTTGTGGGTTATAAATTCCACATCATTGGGACACCCATAAAAGGTCTTCCTGAATTCTCTGGCGTCGCTGAATACTTAATCACCGTACGCAACCCACAATTGCATAATATAATATTCTTACCCCTAATTCAAATTTCCCTGTTATTGTAATTTCTCCCACTGGAGTTGCTCTTACTTGAGGTTTCTTGACCTCTATCACCACTGTCCATCATGCCTCACCCAAAAGAATGACTTTTTAGAGTTTCACAAGAAGATACTATGAACAACAACAGCAACGAGGAGTAGAGACGAAAAATAATATATGATGAAGATGAACATTTGGGGGTTAGGATTTTATAAATGTGAATTAATCAAGTTAGGTGTTTTAACTAAATTATATACAACAATCTTAGTTGAACTCTGTTTGTCCACATCAATGTGTGGCTGTACACATTTAAAATATTTGGTAACTTTTGGACTAATAAAAATTTATATTTTTTAGAGTGAAAAATACATTTAGTCATTTTAAAAAATAAAAAATTAATCTAACAAAAATTAAAATTTCAAAAATTATTTTAGATATTACCTTTATATTTATATATACAAATACAGTAAGTGACTGAATTTTTTTTACACATCGCATTGTTCCTTTCCAACAAGAAACTGTGTTTTACTACGAGCTGCAGACAACTCTAAGGGGAAAGTGGAAATGTGGAATATACCAACCTGACGAGAAAGGGGAGTGCTACGTAGCCAAAAAATAGAGTATAGTATAGATATAGTAGAAACTAAATGCCAATCTCATGATAAGAGAGTGTACTCCACTTGCTTATCAATAACATACTTATCACCCTTCCTCCTTCTTCATTCCTAGAGTAATTAATTCCATTCCCAAAATTAATTTCTGTTTCATCTCAATCAAATTCCTAAAAATCTCTATCAACATTTAATTCAAATAAAATACAATTTCAATCCAGTGAGTTAACATCCAAAAACACGAAGAAACTACATAGAGTGAGATATCAAGATTTTTCTCCCCCATTTCATTACATCCACAACCCCAGGAACCAGGAAAACGAAAAGATGCAGAAAGGAGAAACCCAGCAGCTTCCTCATCGGAGCATGCCATAGCATTGTATCTGATTCATGTTGGTATGTTATTTAGTTTCATTTTTCTGTTTATTGGCATATGGAGAGTACATTATATGTTGTTGCATGTGGTTGGAGTTGATGTTAAGGATGAAAGTTTTGATTTTTATCATATTTTCATGGGTTTGGGAAAAGGAAAAAGGGAATAGTTGCAAAAAGATTACGTTTTGGGCATAGGGTTGAAGGGAAGGTAGCAGAAAAGGGGCGTTTTTTGTTGTTTTCCGGCGCTTCTCTTCTTCAATAACACGCTGATACACGTTTCCCTCTAATCCCTATTTCTTCCGATTCTGGCACCCAACGGCTTCAACGCAATTTCCAAATCTCACTTTCACACTCTCAGCTTCACCATATTCGCATTCACTCACGTTTTTCATGGTAAGCAAAACCCTTTTCTCGCTCGCTCATTTTCTCTTTATGGGCTTTGGACTTTGATTATTTGAATGCTTTTACTGTCTATTGCAACTCACTGAATCTTTTTTGTTCGAACTATTCCGTCCGTTAGAAATGTTACATGATAATGCTTTTGACAACTGTTTTCGTTGTGTTTGTCGTAATGTGACTTCTCTCTTCTGGCATTATTAATACTTTCATATGATAATCATTCTTATTTCCCTCTCTGGAATCTTTGTTAATTGGGATTGTGGAGTAACTCTGTAATTATGCAATAATATACTCGTTTTGCAATGCGAGTGATATGTTCTAATTATATGTTACAGTATATATTACTCTTGAATCTTGATACTGTGTGTTAGGTTGAGTTTTGTATTTTTTGGTTTTTATTTTGGGAGAAAGTATTTCCTCTTAATTCATTATGGATATGGCAAGACACCATATAAAATTTTTGTCGTAACTCTTCAATGGAATTTGGTGTGTTCTTCATGGATGTTATCCAATATGACAATCTATTTATTAAAAGCCTTTCTATCAGTATTTCAATTCTCCCTTTTCTATGAATATTTTTTCTTAAACAACTGAAAAAAAATACTATGAACTTGTTTGGGTGCGTTGTGAGTAAGCATCAAGATCAGCCAATAAGACCCAGGCTAAGTCAAACTGTGATAAGTATATATTAATTTTGTCTGATGTGTTATGGCTCCCTGATTGGTTTTTTATATGTTATGTGGTTTGAATTGTTATTTTTCATACTTGGTGTTGTGCTTTATTTCAAGTAATTAATAATGTGACAAATATGAAACAGACATTTCGTTCAAGTTGCCTCCCTATTTCGAAAGTCTCCACTTGAAAAGCCGAGCATCGCATACCGTTGTCTCTGAGTCCTATAGGTATGTTATATAGTTTTATCTCTCTATTAATTGTGTTTCGAATAATTGGCATAGTGGGGCTCCATTATCAGTTGTTGCTCGTGGTTGGACTCGTTGTTAATGATGAAATTTTGTTCTTTATCACACTTTACTGGATTTGGGAAAAGGGACAAACTTGCAAAGATGCCATGTTGGGCTGGAGTGGGAGTACGTTAGGAGTACTTAAAGTTATTGGCAAATTATTTTTTTTTTGTACTTCATGTGAAGAAAAAAAAATTCTTCTAGATATAGTGCAATTGAGATATTATGCCTTAATTTTTTTAGTGTGAATTGCTTTAATTTTATAAAAGGTTGAGTTGGAATTTTGCATAAAAATTTTTAGTGTGAAGTGCTTTATCTTTATTAGTGTATGTTAAATACTAAAAATACATACATATATGACTATTTAATTAATGGTATGTAGTTAAACAAATTAATTCACTAAATTTTGATTAGTTACTTCAGTGAAGTGATAATGACAATCATAAGTAATCATGATTTTTATATTGAACTAATCAAAGTTATTAGCGTATCTATGCTATTGATAAATATATTGGTATGTTAATTAGTTTCATTTAATTAGTTTCATTCATATAGCGCTTTCGTAAAACCAACTTGGCTTTCCATAGCAAATATTTCATACACATAAATCAAAAATTAAAAATAAATAAAATAGACTTAACTAAATTCCTTGTAAAGTTCCATTCAGTTGCCTCTGAGAGAGATATATGCTTTATCTTTTTTTTTGGTATGAAAATGATTGCATTATTGTTTCCTCTTCTTATTATATATATATATATATATAGTGGAATTAAAGTTATCAACAATCAATCCTCAACACATAACATGAATAATTGTCACAATTCCACACTTTATTTTAATTTTTCAATGTATAATTTTTATTTTGATAATAACAACAATTCACGGACATGAACATGGTTGTTGCATGTGCTAGTTACTACGTACGAGAGTGACCCAATACAGAGTCTTTGAGATTTGAAAACATTCAATTCAATGCAACCACTCGTGGCAATTTTTTCACCCATGTAAATAAAAGAAATCATAAATGAATAATAACAGTCTATGGAATTTTCGTACTTGGTATGTTAGCGTATCTATGCTATTGATAAACATGTTGGTATGTTAATGATTAATTTAAGTGAGTTATTTGAGTATATATAGCAGTTGTTTGTGAATAGGTGTTCAAAAAATAAGTAGGTATGGCTCGTACCAGGAGCAAAAAAGAGACACCTAAGAATAACAATCCCGAAAGAGGATCCCGGAAAAAAACTGGTGGACCAAAAAAGGTACCTTGAATGATTAGCGGTGAATTAACTGTAAACTTGGGATATTGTTTTCTGATAGTAAATGTTAAAGCTGACATTCTCCTTCGTTGTCATTTTGTTCTAACTATGTATTTTTGTATAGAAAACACTGGTATCTAGGTGCTCGCCATGTTGCGTGGCTTCAGTTATGAAGCAATTAGACTCAGACGCGGGCAGAGAGAAAATAATGGAGGTGCAGAACATGGGACTTGGCTGGCTGCAATATGTGTCTGAATGGGCTGTCAACCAAGATATGATGGTTGCATTAGCATCATCATATAGTCGGGATGAGAAGTCTTTGGTCGTCGGAACAAGAAAAATTCCCATATCGGTTGAATCAATTGCGCGGTGTTTTGGACTACCAAATCATGGTAAGCAATCTTCAAATAAAATAGGGAGAAAAGAAAAAAAAATCCACAATACTTTCGTTGAGTATATGTTTTCGGTTAAATTAGCCATTAAAGATTTGGATTGCATCGAGTCAATTTTGTGCTTCGCAGGGAATAGTTTCAAAAGTCCAGAAACAGCAGTAGAGCACCAACTTGTTAACAGCTTCACAGGAAAAACACAAGCGGATTTGAAAAGGGATGTTATCACATGCTCGATGCAGTCCGATGTCGATAGAATGAACTTCCAGAGACAGTTCATCATGTTGATAGCGAAGTGTTTCTTCTTTCCCTCGCCAAAGGCTATTGTTTCAGACATACATATACGGGCTGCCATTGATGTATCGAACCCAAGGAAAATGTATTGGGCGAGGTACATTTATGATTTTTTAATTGAGGGAGTTCTGAGGTTTCAGGATGTAGGGAAGAAGACAGTGGATGGATGTATGTTCGCATTACTGGTGAGCCGTGTATTCCTAACCTTTAATTTGTTGTTTGTTATTTTATAGTATACCTTGTTTATAGCAATTACTATAACTTTCAGATTATATATCTCCATGCTAACAAGCATGGAGATTTAGGAAGATATAATGGGAGAGAACCGTGGATCAGAAACTGGTCGCTTGTTGATCTGAAGAAGAAGGATGAAGAGGAAAGCACATCTCACTCGGTGAGGCATATATATATATATATATATAAAATCTTTTAATAGTGATAAGTGTGAAAGATATGTTAATCGGATCACTGCTTTTAATCTCTTACTTAAATAAAACTTATATGTTGTCCACTGTAGGGGCTTCTAAATTTAATTGGGAAGATGTCCGGGTTACTGAACAAGCCCAACCGTGTATCAAAGAGAGGAAGCATTAGGAAAAAAAGAAAGTCTAATAGAAAGTCTCGTAAAGAAGCTACCACGGTAGATGAAAACGAGACCGACATACCGGCTGGTCATGCATCATCTGCTGAATTTGATCAACAACCTTCTAAAAAAAGGCAATTCCATGATTTTTTAGTTTTGTTATAAACTTTTATTGCTCTATTTTTTAGTTTTGTTATAAGCTTTTATTGCTCTAACCTGCGTCTTTTTAATATTATTATAGTATAAGAATCCTTTACCATGTATAGAGTAATTAATTATTTATCTAATTTTAGAAGTGTGATGTTGATGCTGTAGTTAGTAAATCTATCTTTTAAAAACTGTTGGAGATACTTATTTTGAGCATGGAAATAGACCTTACACATGTAAATACATCTTCTTGTGTTTTATCTTTCATTCCATAATATAATAAATTTGATGACTTTGTGTCCTCTCCCGTTAAGTAATGCCAATACTAGTTACTTTAAATAGTATTTTGAAGAGCTAATTCTTGTCTTATTAGTTTGGGTGTTATGTATATTTGACACCTGATGTTATCCGTGTGGCCTTACGGATGTTAACTGATTAGAATAACGGATGTTATTGTCCATTCTATACTATACTTGGGTGTACTAGATTTACTTGGCCGGATTATATTTGTGCTAGGTGACCTTTTTAATTATCACTTATAGTTGTTCATCTTCCAATTTATGTAAACAGAAAATGTAGCCAATGTTCACAACACGGATGCATTGGAAGGGATAAAGTGTGTACGAACAAGACATGTACGGAAATGCCTACAGGGGAGGAGACAGTGGCCGACACACCTGTCGTAATTGCAACAAATGATAATGTTAAGGACGAGCCTTCAAATGAAAGGCAAGTTACTGAATTTTCAGTTATCGCATGGAGTTTTAATGCTTTAACCTGCCTCATTATAATAGTATACTAGTATAATTTTTTTTTCTAATTTTGGGCAACTGCGTTGACATAATTTATCATTACATTTGTTTGCATATAAAATTTTACCATCTTTAAAGTAATTTTAATATATTTTACCTACGTATAATATTGTGCTTATTTGAGAAGGATGGCAACATTAGGGGCTGTAACTGGTATATTTATCTTGAATAGGAGTTTGAATAGCTAATATTTTATCATTTCATTTCGGATGTTATGCATGCCTCATACCAGATGTTATCTGTCTGTCATTATGGCTGCTAACTTGTTGGCATTGTGGATGTTACTATTCATTCTTTACTTTATTCTGCATGAATAAGCTTTGGGTAAGCTTTAGAATTAACATCATTTACGCATTTAAGCATACTAGATTGACTTGATTACATCAAATGTGTATCATGTGCCTTTTGTTATTATCATTTACTAGCGGCTCAACTTCTAATTTATTTAAGTGTCCAAAAACAGGTCCATTAGGGGGAATACTGTGAGTATGAGGAAGACATGTGCTGAAATGCCCAAAGGGGATGAGACAATGCCTGACACACCTGTTGGAAACGAAACAGATGATAATGTCGATGAAGGACCTGCAAAGCAAAGGCAAGTAAGATGAATTTAACAATAATACGAATTATTGAAAATTATATTAGGTGCATGAATCTTTTACCTCTGACTCTTTCCTTCTTATGAGGTAGAATGTCTAATCAATAATAGATGTTATCCATATAATCTTATACTGGTTACACAACTTTCTTTATTTTAGTTTTGGCTCAGATAAGAGCACTTAATTGTTAAGAGCACTCGGTTAAGAGCACTTAATTGTTAATGACTGTGCAGGGAACCCGGAGAACTTGCAATGGTAGTGTATGTTGCACCAGAGGACCCACCTCAAGTTGACTTTCCAATCCCGTCATTCTCGCTTGGCATCACTCAGTTGCACATACCGGACTCACCACCCGGATCTCCGATAACAAATGATCGAAACGCGACTCCGGAACCTGAAGCACCAGAAAACATAAGAAAAACAAAACCTGTGGTGGACACATTGATGCCATCTGGGGGTGCTGCAAGGCCTACAGGTGATGACATAAACAGGATATACAAGTGGGTGATAGATCGGAGGGGTGCAAAGAATCTCACGCTCGCATGGATTCGCAATGAGAGTGATGATGTTCAGCTGCAGCGAGCAGACCTTCAATCACTGGGATGGCGTAGAAGAGTAAGCGATACGGTAAGAGCAAACAAAAAAAACTGTAATCAATTGTTGTGTATGTGTTCTGCATTAAAGTGCCATAAAATGTAATACGTTTACTCTATCCAGGTGGTTGATTACTGTTGTGCCATGTTCAATGCTTCGAGCAACGCAAGGTTTTGCACGGATTTTTACTGTATTCCACCGAGACTAATGGTTAGTGCAATCTGTCCTTACCCACTTAATATTAATTAATACCATAATTGCCTCGGTGAAGGATACTCTAAATTATTACGTTAGGTGTTTAACTAATGCAAAATGGGTTTACAGGCCATAATATTGACTAATGATAACATTGAACGATGTGCCGGGATGAACACTGGTTTTGTCCCTGTTCTTAGCAGATTCATGGGCCGCGGGCAGCACTGGTTCGATGTAGGGAAGGCGAAAAAAGTTGATTATGTTAGTAATTTACGTACTTACTTATCCACACACAAAATCTATTTTTTATTACAAGAATATGAAAAAAATAACTATATGCTAACATGCTTTATTCAACGATGAAGTGGTTTGTTCCAGTGTGTCGAGATGATCACTGGTGGCTATATGTACTCCACCGGAAGACTGATAACCTATGGGTGTTAGACTCCATGCACAGTGACCCACACTCGGAGCGCCGAGAGAAAATAGATAAATATGTAGTAAGTGAGAATAGATTTGATGATGCATATTTTTTCGGGTGTTAGGTGTGGCCTTCCATGTTTTTTTTTCTTTTTTATATTTTCCTCCCTAATTTTTTTTGTTTGGCTTGTCGAAGGGCTTTCTTCTCCAAGAGTTGGCATCAACTGTAGACCCGAATATAATATTCACAGCTGAGGGCTATGAGTGTTGCTATGAAACAAGGCTCCAAAAATAGCCAAATGGGTAAGTCTCGAGATGAAAACGAAGAAAGGTTTAAAAAATCAACCCACACAAATTTTAATATGTTGGCACAACTTTTTGTCATTTGTGTTGCATAGGTGGGACTGTGGCATATATGTCATTAAATGGATGAAAATGTGGGATCCAAAGAGCTTGGCAGAGGATGAATTGAACATGCCTATTTGGAATACGGTTAGTGAAGTCCAAAATATATACTGATGCTTATTTGCGTATTTAATAATTGATAAATAACTCTTCTTGGATGAATTCTACTTATGCTGGCTGGATTTATAGTTGCGTCTTTAGAGTGTTCTATACCAAACACAAATACATCTGTTTGTGATCACAGGCCCAGCTGCAACAAATTCGGAAAGAAATTGTAACTGACATTCTTCTTTGCAAAGACAACATCTCTAGGAGTGAGATAAATGGTGTACTCAATGTACCATGTCCCTCATGTGGAGGATAGGGGAAAGAAGAAAAATCTTGAAGATCCTTGGACGAACCCACGGACAAGATCACTGGTTCAAATGGCAGAACGGGCCAAGAAAGCTAAACGGAACTATAAGCCATAAATTGATTTTGGAGTTGGTCGGTGTGTGTTTTTTGTTAATGTGTTTTCAAAATTTAATGGATGTTATCATGGAATACAGATGGATGTTATCAGATATAAACCAAAACCGGGTGCATCTTTATTAATGGATTACCTATATTGGACAACAGGGTAAATATATACACAAACAATTAATTAGGACTAGAGTTGCTGTGTGTATTTACGGTTGATATGGTTGCAGGATTTACGTCATTTTTATCATGAAATATTTGCGAATGGATTTGGATTTGGACTGAACAAAAAAAAAAGAGGATTCAATATCCCAGTTAATAATTATGTAATAAAAAAATTGTTTTTAAATTGTTAGATTATTTTTTTACACGTGTTTGGCTTTTTTTGCTAAAATCGAGATCACGTTGATTGAAGTTTGAACTTTATTTCGAATATCTGCTAAAAATTTATGGACTTTACAATTATCCATGCTTAACAGCCAGCTAATAATATCTATGCCCAAGCAATAAATGCTCGATCGTGGTTGTTATTCTAATAAATTAAAGGATGTTATTGGAGGTAAGTGGTTGTTATTCTAATAAATTAAAGGATGTTATTGGAGGTAAATAAAATACATGTCTGGATATGCCTTTTTTATGTCTAATTTTTTAAATAATGAAAAAAAGACCTTATTGTGTACAGATACTTTTGATATTCAATTTTAAAATTCATGTATTGCACCACATTATCATAATGATCAAATTATCAACTAAACATTTATTAAGATAAAATATTAGTAACAAATAATAACGGTAAGAAAGAGTAAAAGAATAAAAAAGTTGAAATTTAGTTGCCCAAGTCTGTTATTGTATTTTGTTTAATAATGGTAGATGAAGCTGTAGCAAGGTAAAATAAAAGTTGAGTATATTAAAATATATAAAATAAACCCAATAAAACAACAAAATCATGATAACGTAAAATAACATTGAAGCATGGACAAAGTACAAACTTGTTGCTAAACTCTAATGCTTATGATTTGTAGTGTTGTTAAACTTTGAATCCTCCAAAAATGCTTCCTGTGGAAAAAAATTTAAAAACGAAACAAAAGAGGAAACAATAAGTAAATGGATATGACATGAATGCTACAAAAAATACACTAGGTACACATACACAATTGTTCGACGTTATGGAATGAATTCAATAGTGATATGAAGGAGCCAGAATGCGTAGCCAAATTCTTTGTCATTTCTGAACAAGCCCATTGCGTATCTTTGTAGGAAGATGCCACATTGGTAGGAGATGGTTGTGCATTACCATTAGGTCCCTTAACACACAAATCATATTAAAAAATAACATCATCACTTATAATCCATTCAACCCACTTAAAATAAACAAATGACGTGAAAAAGGGGGGTAGATCTCATATTTACCTTGTTGTGATTATGAGTGTTCTTGTGTTTGCGTGCCCTCTTTTTAATAGATTTTTCTAGATCTGCCCCAAGTCTGGTGGACGTTGGATGACCTCGCGTAGGAACACGACGTGGGCCATGTAGCTCATCCATACTAACGGGACACTCATCACGCGTATGTGAGTAAACCGCACTTGGTACATGTGCAGCTTGATGCTTGGATTCCTTGTGTTCTTTGAGCTTCTACCGAGCACTATCCATGGCATCACGCAATATAGCAGCAACCTCCGGAGTAACCACGAAATCTTGAGCAACGTTGTAAAAATCAGAACACAATTCCCTAAAAATGGTCATGCTTTCATCAGAACGGTCCATGTCAATGCTACTCCTGATGTATGTGTGTCTCCGACTAACATTCTTACTCCATCGGGATAGAATGTATTGTGAGGACACTGTTGTCACATGAAAATGTAGGAGAACAGCAAGACTGTGGCAGCATAGAATACCATTCGATTGGAACATAAAGCAATCACATTGAACGTCTGATGACTGTGAGCAATACATGACTTGGTATCTGCTATACACTGACATGTCAAACACCATCTTTTGTTGGTCAACTTCACAAACTATACTTGTGCCATGATGGTTGACTGAGGAGATGTCACAATCGGCCTTTTTTATAAATTGATCCTGAACGTCTTGAAACATGGAGTTTGTATATTCTCTCTGGAACTGCTTCTCTATTGGTGAGCTAGAAACACAAGGGATAATACCCCTTAAATCAGCAGCGTCGCACTCAAGCTCCTTTTGCTCCTTGTCTATAACACAGTTTTGGTATTGGCGAACAAATTGCAACAAAGAGCTCTTACTGTTTAAGTACTTATCGAAAACAGAATGCATGCTTTCACTACGCTGTGTGCTCCTCATGCCAGCCCAGAATTCGTCCTTGAAAAATACTGACACCCACATGTGTCGGTCAGCAAACATATCTGCAAATGAATAGGAAAAAAAATACAAAAAAAAAACAAATAGCATAAGTTAACCCATAAGTACAACATCTATATTGACTATAAAATAACATCTATAAAAAAGCCACACATAAACAGCAATGAACCGGAAGATTATACTACCATTTAGCCACCTAGAATTGTGGAGGTCATACTCTTCAATGAAATCGTGCCAATCTCTCTCAAATGAGTCCTTAGATTTGGATTCAAATACAATCCTCTTCATGCATGTGATAAGCTGATCGAAATGACGGTAACCTACCAGCTTATTTGGTATCTTGTTTAGGATATGCCATATGCACCATCCATGGCGTGTGTGTGGTAATGTGGTCTCTAATGCAGAACGCATCTGCAGCGACTGATCTGTTATAACACATATAGGGGCCTTACCCATGCACTTCAACCAAGTACGAAAAAGCCATTCGAATGTACGAGTGTCCTCATTCCGCAATAATGCGCACCCAAAAAGCATAGACATCCCATGGTGGTTGACACCTACAAAAGATCCAAATGGCATGTCGTACCTAAACAATGGAAATATAAAAACATGTAATGTAGGTGGAAACTACAAATGCCTTTCATGGAAAAAAGTCTAATTAAGTCCAACAGAAAAATAATAATTTCGTACCTATTAGTCTTGTAAGTAGTGTCAAACGTCACAACATCACCAAAATATTTCCATGCAGCTCTACACCGAGCATCGGCCCAAAACATATTTCTAATGCTATGGTTTTCGTCCACATCTATTTCAAAGAAAAAGTTCGGATTGAGCTCCTTCATCCGTGAGAAGTGCTTAAATAACTCTTTTGGATCTGTCTCATCCCCGGAAATGCGTAAGTGACGACTAATGTAATTTCTAACATCCTTCTCTGTAAAGGTGAGGTTGGCAGGGCCACCGACGGTATTGGCTAGTGCCTGGTACGTCTTACTCGATCTAATGCAAGCTTGGTCATTTTGCTGTATCAGGTCCTTCACATGCATACTTAGCTGACGGTTTGTTGAGAACATTACAGATAGTTTCGGATTAAGCGGGTGTGAGTGGGATAACTCTACTCGAGAAATCCTCCACTGCCCTGTCATTTTATCTAATGCCAAATAACAACGGGCTTTGCAGTTGGTTGAGGCTACCGTTTTCCTTCTCTTGGGTGCCTTTACAAGGAATGTGCGGTATCCATCTCTGTTACAATGCAAAGCCTGATTAACAACCACCCTCTGATCGTTTCTCGTCTCCCAGCCGGTGGTTCTTATTTTGACGACAAATCCAGTCCTAGCCGCATATCGGTAATAATATGCACGCGCATCTTCTAATGTGCCGAAGCACATTCCCTCCTCGGGATCTATCTCCTCTTCACCAATGGCTTGGTTTATGACCTGGAAAAAAACAAAGAAAAAAAAAAACAAATGAAACTCTACCCAATAGTTAACTATACAAAAGTGGCTAATTTCATTATCGAGTATAACAAATTAAACACAATACTGTAATTTTAGATGCTAATTTCGTTTTATTATGTATGTTAACGTGAATGTTAACTTCATGTAATTATTTTTTTATTTACATTCTCTATTGTATTTTAAGTAATTTAGAATTAAATATTATAAAAAAATTATTGGTCATCAAAATACTTATTTCTATGATTTATCTCTCATTTAACTTAAAAAACAGACAAGCGAATGAAATTAAATCTAAAATTTAAAATTTGATAAGTGAATGAAATTCTAAATTAATTAGAATATCAATGAATGCTATGTATACGAACAGCGTGATAATATATGATAATCTTAGTTATATTATTTGTGATGATGCTAAAAGAGAAAATTATTAATAATGGTATGTACTATACATTGTCATCACGTCAAACATTTTTTTACATTAATAATATTTTATCTGCATAAATTTAAATATAAAAAAGTAATTGAAAAAATGAAAGAAGACCGATTTAATGAAATGCTTATTATAGATTAGTTATTAAATTTAAGAGTGGGCTAATGGAAAGAAATTTGAGTAGGTATATGAAGTTTTGGTGTAACCAATAGAACCCATCTGTCCAGTTTATATATAAAGTACAGACTTGCACGGTTCTATTTGAAAAGTAAAAAATCCAGTTTATTTATAACGATTTATTTTTGTTTGTGATGATGCTAAAGTGAAGGGGGATATATATATAACATGAGTGATCATGTATCATTTGTCGGTGCCAAATTTATTTTTTCTTTCACATAAATAGCAAATAAATAATGATCAAGAATGTTATGTATATAACTAAAATGCTAAAAAATACACAAAAAATAATCTGGGTTATTATCATACCTCATCAGAGCTAGTGTAGTTTTTCTATATTTTTAGTACTTGATTGACTGGTAATAATTTTATTGGGTGAGTCCGTCTGTTGTTCAAATTCTTCAGCACCTTCTGTCATAGGTACTGTATTAAGGTCGAAATCAATTGCCATACAAATTACAATGATAAAAACAATTTTTTGTAAAATTTCTTGACTTATACACTATTGTGCTTGCAATGGTGTTATTCTTGTGATTTTTGAATGACTATGATTGAATTAACATAAAGTATATATTAGGATAGGTTTCATGTTTCAAATCTCCAATAATTGATGATAAATACCATAACGGACAAAGAATCAATTGCAATTATTTAATGTAATTGATATTATAATTACCGTTTTTAAATATAATCATTATTAATTTTTATTATATTTTTAAATATAAAAATCAAATTATAAAAAAAGAATATTAAATATTGATTACAATAGTGCCTAATAAAAAGGGATATGATTTTATAATTAATATCATTAATAAACAGATTTGATAAGAACGGTGATAAATAAAATGATAAGAGAGTAGAATAAAAAATAAAACTGTTATTAAATGATATAAATGAAATAAAGGGCAAAAAACCATTATAAGCCAATGCCATCTAGAATTTACGTATATAAGCCAAACCGGAAATGGTTTCAGTAATGCGCCAGAACGTATATTAATATAATTCGAACCAACATGGTTCGAACTGCATTTGTTAGTAATTCGAACCAGGGCAGTTCGAATTACAAGTTGACTGTTGTTAATAAATCGAACCAAGATGGTTCGAACTTCAAGTGCACATAATTCGAACCAGGGTGGTTCGAATTATAGAGAGAGAACGCTGACAAAGTAATTCGAACCAGGCTGGTTCGAATTAAACCAACCATAATTCGAACCAGGCCGGTTCGAATTAGTGGGAGACAGAAGCCTATATATATGTTTCTAAATGTGAGTGGTCTCATTAGAGGGAGTAAGATGGCTAGTGAGGAGAGTTTTGTTGTTTTGGTTCACCACAGAGGATCCATTAAGAGAAAAACTCGTTCTGGTGTGAAGTTCACAGATAAGGATCCTCTCTGTATTGTTGTTAGTCCTAGGAGGAGCTATGATGACCTTGTTAGATCTGTGCTGATGAAACTCGGTCTGGAAGGTGCAAAGCGGGTTAAGAAGTTTTTCTATCGCATTCCAATCACGGTCCTCCAGGATACCGTGAAGTATGATTGTTTCACGATTGGTAGTGATGAGGACTTGCAAGTAATGTTTCTTTGTCGGCGGCAGTTTCCGGAGGTCAGGACACCAGAATTGTTGGCAAAGCTTGTTGATGTGGTATCCAGCTCAGGGGGTTCGAACCGGAATACCACCACTTTAGCCACGGCAGCCGGTTCTAGTTCCCGGCCTGCCGTTGCTTCTTCCTCCGTCCCTGTGTACGAGCCAGCGGTCCAACCTGTCGCGTCCCCGTCCTTTGCTGCTGATCTGAATGGCAGCGGAGGGGACGAGGTAGGATCATTTGACATTGCGCCGAACGCTTTACCCGGCGTTGCACCGCTTGGCGTTGGAGATGGATTTTTGGGGGAAGGAGAGGAGGATGACGTCGAGCCGGATATGATTGATGATGACAGCGGCGATGATATTGGAGCGAGTGAGCCTGCACTGGCGGTAGGTGGTTCTAGCTCTAGCACACAGCAGTATCCACCATATTTTTCCTCTTTGGACTTGGATGCCATGAGGCAGGAGGGGGTATCTGGTCACTCTGTTGGATTCGGGGCTAGAAATGCGGAAGGGATTGCTGGTCTGACAGAGTTCCAGGTTGGTCAGCAATTTCAGGATAAAGATGAGGCCCTGTTAAGTGTGAAGACTTACAGCATCCGGCGAGGGGTACAGTACAAGGTTGTGGAGTCTGATCATCGCCGTTACGTGGGCAAGTGTTCTGAGTTTGGGAATGGGTGCACATGGTTGATTCGACTGAGTCTCCGGCAGCGCAAGGGCATTTGGGAGGTCAAACGGTACAATGGACCGCACACTTGCCTTGCCACCTCCATCTCTAGTGACCACCGGAGTTTGGATTATCATGTGATATCGGCGTTCATTATGCCAATGGTTAGGGCCGATGCATCCGTCAGCATAAAGGTGCTCCTAAATGCCACGGCAGCACACTTTGGGTTTAGGCCGACTTACAGGAGGGTCTGGATGGCGAAGCAGAAGGCTATTTCCCTCATCTACGGTGACTGGGATGAGTCATACAACGAGCTCTCTAGGTGGGTGTTGGGAGTCCAGTTGACGATGCCTGGTACTGTTGCAGTCCTACGAACGAGCCTCGTACGAGTTGGTGGACAAGTTGACGAGTCTCAAGCCTATTTTCACAGACTTTTCTGGACGTTTCTACCGTGCATCGAGGCATTCTGTCATTGCAAGCCGCTAGTTAGCATCGATGGCACACATCTGTATGGCAAGTACGGGAGAACGTTGCTCATCGCGATTGCACAGGACAGGAACTTGAACATTCTACCTGTTGCATTCGCACTAGTAGAGGGTGAGAATGCAGAGTCTTGGTCATTCTTTCTCTCCCACCTTCGACAGCACGTGACACCGCAGCCGGGATTGCTGGTTATCTCGGACAGGCACAACGGCATCAAGGCTGCGCTTGAGGCACCTGACGGAGGTTGGTTACCTCCATCTGCATACCGTGCATTCTGCATTCGACACGTAGCGGCTAATTTTGCCCTTACCTTCAAGGGCAAGGAGGCACGGAGGCTTCTAGTGAATGCGGCTTATGCGAAGATCGAGGTTGAGTTTGATTACTGGTTTGATATTCTGCGGTCTGAAGATCCAGCGATATGTGAGTGGGCGAACCGGATTGACTACTCCTTGTGGACTCAGCATCGTGATGATGGGCGGAGATTCGGTCACATGACGACTAATATCTCCGAGTGTGTGAACTCAATACTCAAGGGTGTCAGAAATCTCCCTATATTCTCCCTGGTGAAGGCAACATATGGTAGGCTTGCCGAACTCTTTGTTCGTAAGGGGAGAGAGGCTGAGGCTCAGATGGGAACCGGACAACAATTCAGTCAGCACTTGGTGAAGTCTATTGAGTCCAACTTGAAGACGGCCAGGTGCTTCACGGTGACTTTGTATGACTGTGATAACTCCGAGTTCACCGTAGCAGAGACCACTCCTACTGGTTCTTTCTCGTTGGGTAGCTACAGAGTATCGCTTGCCTCTCGGACCTGTGACTGCGGGTACTTCCAGGCGCTTCATTTCCGTGCCAGCACGCACTTGCATGCTGCGCCTACTCACGGGTTACCTGGTCCTCTTATGTTCACAGCGTGTATCAGATTAGTTCAGTGTGTACCGGATGGGATTCACACCACTGATACCGGAGGGATTCTGCCACCTTACGATGGGCCCACGGTGATTCTGGACCCTGCCAAGAGGCGTCCAAGAGAAGGGTTGTAACCTGACCACCTGCATCATACACATGTCTTACCGCTACTTAAATGTGTGTTTAGGGTATCCAATACATTATAAATGAACACGTAGTTACGTATAGTAAATTGAAATAGACAAGGCTTAGTACAGTACCTCGAGGCCAATGGCCAGCTGAACGTCTCAAACCCTGCAGGCCTAAACCGAGGAAATCGCCAGAAAATCCATGACTGAAGTAGCTGAAGTGGGCCCGCTAGCTTGATAACATTTCTGTTCGCCATTCGGCACATGCACCGGTACAACCATGCCAGTGCTGCAGAACCCCAGCTGTAGGTCCCCATCTCCTCCAGCCTAGCTACAAACGGAAGCCATCTGATGTGAATGCGGTTGCCGGACTTGTCCGCAAACAGCTGCGTGCCCAACAACATCATGATGTACGTACGGGCATATCGACGCACAGTCTCCTCATCAGCTCCCTCCGTGCACTCACCAAAAGTCTCCTAAAACCAGCTGCAGTTGACCGCGTACTTCTGAACCTGGCTAGGAGAAGGTACCACTCCAAGCAACTCCTCGAACCACACCCAGGCTGGACGGCCACCCTGGATGTATATCTGGAACTCTGATAGGCAGCCGCTGACGTAACGCCCGTCCACTGGCAAACCCAGCTGATATGCCACGTCCTGGAGTGTGATCGTACACTCTCCGAACGGCATATGAAACGTGTGCGTTTCCGGACGCCATCGCTCGACGAACGCACTGACAAGGGCCTCGTCCAACCGGAACCATCTATCGTTAAGCCTTGCAAGATGGTATAGACCGGCCATCTTCAGGTACGGAACGTATCTGTCATCGAGGAGCATGGCCTGCTGCCACCGCATGCTCTTGATGCATCGCTGAGGCTGCGGAAGAAATGAACCGCATTATTAGAACCAACTTAATTACCAGTGACAAACTTAATCAACACGATAATTCATAAACCAAAAAATCGTACTATATATGACCGCTTAAAAATCCAAGAACGAGAACCACTTGCATAAACAACTAACATAAGAAACCAGCATAAACCACTGACATGAAAGATCTAACATAAAACAACCACAACTAAACCGCTAACATAAACCACTAACATAAACCACTAACGTCAACCTCTAAGATAAACCACTAACATAAACCGTTAACGTAAACCACTTACATAAACCACTGAGATAAACCACCAACATAAACCACTAAGATAAACCACTAACATAAACCGTTAACGTAAACCACTTACATAAACCACTAAGATAAACCACCAACATAAACCACTAACATAAACCACTAACAGAAACCACTAACATAAACCACCAACTAAACCACCATCTAACCCGCATGCAAAACCACTAAGTCACATGTAGCGGTAGAACAAAGTTATTTCCGTACTAACCTCCTCGTTGATGACCCCAGCTATATGGGCGACTCCGTCCAAGCGATATAACCGTGCCGGATCGTCCCCCATCAGCAGAGTATTCCATTCAGGTCTTCGTCGGAGAGAATCTGGGTCGTTTTCTCTGAGATTTGGTGGGGTAGGAGAAGGTGAGAATGATTCGAATGAGGCTGATTCGAACTCCTTATATAGCCGAATCACTAGTAATTCGAACCAGGGTGGTTCGAATTATTAAGAAACCAGCATAAGTGTAATTCGAACCAGGGTGGTTCGAATTACTTGAAGACTTTACTTACCTATAATTCGAACTGAGCTAGTTCGATTTACGTGGTGAAGGAGTTCGAACCTTGCTAGTTCGAATTACAACCAAATTTTTATCAACCTAATTTGAACTTGACTGGTTCGATTTACTAAGGATTCTAATTCGAACCGAACTGGTTCGAATTACATATATATAGGTCCTGGTTCATTACTGAAACGAATTTCAATTTGACTTATTTACGTAGTTCTCAACTTATTCTAATTTTTTGCCCTGAAATAAATTATGAAAAATTTTGACTGATTCAAAATTTTTCGGACGAGAAATAACGAGATGAGAGGAGTGATTATAGTAAGTTTCAGTTTGTCAGCTCACTTTACTGCTCAGATACACGTATACTGCGTAGTTGGTGTTGTCGTTTAGCGGGTTTTGCCATCTGGCAGTATAGTTTATACTTTATACTCCTTCTTGTTTGTTCTTAAATCTTAATTTATTTGCACTCTTTGAAATTCTACATGAAAGATATGATACTCACTCATGAATCATGATGATTCAACATTGTAAAAGAAGTACGTTGTATTCTAAATAAAATAGTAAAAGACTTAGTAAACATCGTGATTTGTTTTGTAAGTCTTGGTTTTGTCTTGCGATTTTGTCCACACTATTTGTGGTCGCTCCCACATTCTTAATTCTCGTCAATCACTACTTGTATTGTCTCAACCCCGATCCCAGAAACATGACGGTGAGTATTCATCATTCTCTACTCTAACTCGCTCTTTTTCATACTTTAGAATTTTTAACCTTATGGCTTCGATCAATATATGATTTTAATCCTCCATATATTCCAGCATGCGCATGTCCCAAGGTTTGGCAATTGGGATGCAGATAATGTTCCATACTCGGCATATTTTGATAATGCGCGCAGGCAAAATTCCATAACAAAAGCAAAAGATTCAGAGGTCGTCTTTAACAAAAATAATGATGACGTGGATGCATCGAGGGCTTCTTCTCGTAATCGCTCCAGATCCAACAGAAGGCGGCATAGGGAAGGGCGAAGCAATAGTTCCAGACACCAATTGCACCACCGCACAAGAATGACAACACAAGAAGCTAGTGAAATAAATAATTTTGATCACTCTGTCATGACGAAACTAAATTTAGGAACGCACCATGGAGGTAATGATAATAGTGCTCCCTTCTCTCCACCAAGACGTCAAATTAAACGCAGAGATAGTACTGCAATAGGTCATCCCTTTCAGCATGCGGTAAGTTTCTCATTCTCATCTCTAAATCTCTGATTCGTAATGAACAAAATGTTAGGGTTTAATACTTTTAATATAAAAAAGTACAGATATTAATTAATTAAATTGGATCGTCCAATTTGTTTGAGGAAGAAGGATAAACTATAAATTGAAAGGTTTAATTTTAATTTTAAATTTTTTTAAATAAAAATCAAAATATCCTATTTCAATGTTAATTTTTTTTATTTTTAAAAATAGAAATTAGACGGTTTAATTTATGATATTTTGTTAAAAGAATTAAATAATGTAAAGAAATTAGAGACACTAATTTCTTAAATCCACAGCAATGTAAAATGGAAAATATATTTCCTACCATATTTTTTTGTGATACACACTCCTGCAACATAGAAAAAATAACAAGCGGAATTAGTTAATATTGGTTTAAATGCAAGACAAAAACAATTAAAAGGCGTTATTACCTAACATTTCTTAATAATGACTATAGTCTGAGATCAACAGAGTAAAAATACATTCATGATGAGTGGATTAAATGAAAACTAAAGGAAACTGCTTTTAAGTTTTAACTAATTGAGTGGGACAGAACAAAGAAGGAACACTAGTACCAGAATTTGGAGCTTGGGATGCCACGGATGCTAAATCAGCACAGGGTTATACTGCTATATTTCGGAAAATCAGACAAGAAAAGCTAACTGCAAAACGCCGCCACCACTTTCCCAATAATAATGCTCAATCAATGAACAATAATATCCAGAACCAATGTAGCAGTAGTTCTTCCTCCATATTTTCTAAGGTAACAATGTTGAAGTTTGTGCTGTCTATGTAACTTGCGAGATTGATTTGCATGAATTTCATCGTCGTTTGTACGTGTGTGTGTATATATATATGCAATTAATTTCATTGTTCGTAATAACTATACTGTACGTCCAGATAACGAAGCAGTGCTGTTGCTGTTTAATTTCACACGAAACCAAATGAACACGGAACACCTCTCAGCTCTCACGCATAGGGAGATCCTCAATCTTGGAACTGCAAGTATACTAAGAACTGAGAACTCCTCATTCGCGCTGCTGAATCCTATAAGAACTAAGAATTCATCCAGATGTTTTTATTCATTTGGAATATTACGTAATATCACTTGATTTAATTTGTCTTGTATGTACTAATGTAGTACCGCACCTTATAAAATTGTGTTATATAAATATTTGAAAGCATCTAAAAATCCAACACTAACACAAATACACAATGATCATTCAGGAGTGAAGGAATTTATATTATGAGTGATTTTATATTTATTTAATATATTAACAATAGTAAAATTTGACACAAAAATTCTTATATACAATTTTCTTTCTCTCTTTTAATATGTGCATCTTTTACTTCTTAAATATGATTATCACTCAAATAAAACAGAAATACTTTATAACAAAAAAAATTAACCAAAAT
>NC_029785.2:126138281-126138680 GCF_000816755.2 Arachis ipaensis | reverse complement strand
AGATATGTTTAACAAAAAGTAAAAATTTAAGTGTAGATTAATAGTTGAGAATCGTTAAATGATATTAAAAGCTATTAGATGACAATTCAGTTAAATCTATCAAATTATTTAACGATTTTCAATTATAATTTCACATAAAATTAATTACACATAAATTTTCACCTTAACGAAATTATCATATAATCATTTTTGACTAATATCTACTTGATATATTTGCTAAACAATTTATTAAAAATATCAGTGTAATTAGGTATCTTTTAAAAGTATATTATTCAGCTTTTAGAAAAGAGAAAAATTAAAAAATAAGTAATTTTTTATAAAAAAACAAATATTTTTTTATAAAAATGGATATTTAAATTAATTGAATAATATTATTTAAATAAAAAAACTGACTAAAGA
>NC_029785.2:126134662-126138255 GCF_000816755.2 Arachis ipaensis | reverse complement strand
ATTTAAAGATCAAGCAGCATTTCTCTAAAACTATAAATAAAAACTCAGGTGGAGTCGACTTCACGTGAAGTTAATAAACGATTCTTAAATATCAATTTTGAAACACTTCTAATTGTAACCGTTAGATAAATATTTATGCAAGTATATTATAATCCCTATTTCTTTATGCTTCATAACTTCCGAAGGAAGTCCATTTGAGTAAACTCATTAGCAAAGATAAACCATGAACTTTCCGTTGAAAGCGGCGCACGTCAGTGGCGCTGACGCTGAGGGAGAGGGTCCCAGTCAAAGAAATTCAAAATTATTTAAAAAATTATAGCAGTAGCAATAGTAATTGATTTCACCACACTCTAACACAGTGGATCAAATCCCCGTAAATTCAACTCCGATCCGCAATACCCAAACAAGAGGAGAGAGAGAGAGAAACCCGATGAAGACGGTGTCGGAATGGATGGATTCCTGTTCGAAAGAGCAGATGCAGATTTACCAGCAATGGTTCAACTTGGCCGATTCAGGTTTTGCTTCAAACTTCCTTTGATTTCTGCTTCATTCTCTTCCACTCACATACCTGTTCATTCATTTCTTTAATTTCATGGTAGATGGAGATGGCCGTATCACTGGCAACGATGCTACCAAGTTCTTTGCTCTCTCCAACTTATCCCGCCCTCAACTCAAGCAGGTACATTCTATCAATTATTAAATTAAGTTACAAGAACTGTGTTTCATAAGTTATGGTGAAATTACTTGTGTTTGCTATTCTGAAGTGTGAATTTCAATTGAACTTTTCATATTCTTGTGGTTGCTAATGTTATCCGATCCCCTTATCTGCCTCCATGAAGGTCTGGGATATTGCCGCGAATAAAAGACAAGGATTTCTAGGTTTCGCGGAGTTTGTTACGGCAATGCAGGTTGGCCATTTGTGATCTTTGTTAACTGTTTTATGTTATTGTTGACTGTGTTCTTTCTCTGATCTGAAATCTGAAATTGGATGTGTTCTGTAATAATCAGCTTGTCGCGTTGGCACAGGCAGGATATGATCTCAACTCGGATATCCTTAAAACTCAGAGTACGTTTGACTAGTGTGTTTATTGTGTTAGTGTTAAATGCAGTTACTTTTTTCAATTGATCTTCATCATTTCATTTTAATTGTTCACAGTTGACACTGAAAATATCAAACCTCCAGTCATGGAAGGAATTGATGCTTTAGTAGCAGTAAGTAGTGCTTTTCATCACTTTTTGCTTTGTAATATACATCATATTATTTTTACTGATGCTTTTTCTTGTTATTTTCTCCCCCAGAAAACACAGAGTTTAACAATAAGTGGCCAACATGATGTAAATGGTTAGAGTTAGATATATAGAATTTGTATAAACTAACATTTCTACCCATGAAAATTCAAACTGCTAACAAATTTACTCATGAATGAAATTAACGTTTGGGTAGTTTTGTCATACAAAGACTATCTTTTGTAGGTACAAAGTTAGTTTTATACATTCATGGATAGCCTTTTTAGCATTCAGAACTTTTATGGGTAGAAATTATAGTTACTCTAATTTCTTTCTTTCATTATTCATGATAGTGTACTATTTAACTAAATATTGATTAAATTGAATTCGTACTGTTCTGAATATATGCAGCGACTCAACTTCAGCCATCTATTTCATTCGTTTCAAAACCACCAGTAAAGAAAGTATGATTCATTCATCTTGTTAACTCTTGATAAACTTGCATAAATACTATTTCACAGTAAGCATACAGTCTTAGTCTTTACATTGATTACCCCCAGCGAGTCAGTTGTTGGATACAAGGCAATATTTGTAGGCTTATGAGTACTATGTAAAAACAAATTATAAATGTGCTTTTGTGAAGTTTTTTTTCTTTTAAGTTTGTTTCCACAAATCTGTAACAATAATTTGCTTTTCTTAGTTACCTCTGAATGCAGTTACATCAATAATTGATGGCTTGAAGAGGTTATATGTCGAGAGGGTAAAGCCATTGGAAGTCACTTATCAATTCAATGATTTTGTATCTCCATTATTGGTAAGTGATATTTATACCAGCCAGGGTTCTTGAACTTTCCATTTGACTCTCAATTCCTAAAAGATAGGTCGGAAAGTCTAAATATCTGAGATCTAGAGTGCTAAACGCCTAAACAGTACGACCCTCTCCAAGAGAGCTTCCCAATATTCAAACACTTAATTCCTAATCTACGATATTACAATTCAACTATACTAAAGCAATTCAACTTCATAGAAACTTATTCTGACAAGCACCTATAAATTTGAATAAATTCATTGTACTATGGAATTTAGGAGTTCAATTACAAATAATTGATGTTAAAAGACTTAATCTAAATTCTCAAACAACTTTTGCAAAATTTATTCCTATTTATGTTACATGATTTGAAGCTCCAAGGTTCTCATACAATCCCCTTTTTTTTAGGGAGGTTAAAAAAAAGAGAGAAAAATTCCTATAATTATTTATTCTACATTGTATGATTTAACATAAAATTATCAAAGTGACCACATTAGACAAGAAAATAATAAAAAATAAAAAATAAAAAATAGATAACTTGAACGAAATTCATATTAGTAGGTCAATAAAAATGAAAATTTTTGTTTTGATATATTTGATTTCATTTAAATTTTTTTCTCCAGTAAGTTGACTAATGACATTTGTATTTTCATTCTTCTGTTCTTAAGGAACTAGGAAATATATATTACTCATCATTGATCAATATTTTTATTTTTAAAATTTAACATGAATATAAGTTAAAATAAATTTTATAATTAATAATTAATACTAGAATATGTGGACACCAAAGAAAATAATACTAGAATATGTTATTGGAAATAAAATAGTTATAATTCAGTTTCTAGTTAAAGTTGCATTCTGTCACTCAAAGGAGTGATTAACTTTAAATTGAATATAACTAGATAAATATACTATTTAATTATGTTTAGTTACCAAAAACTTTTTCTTTAAAATGTACTTTATAATATGCAAGATCTTATAATCTGCGAGTACAGTTTCCATTTTGAATTTAATAGAAATTTATGAGTTTACTTAACCCTCAAGTTTATCAACTTGAACACCAACTATATGATTAAAAGATGCTAAATTCTGTTAAATGTCCGGTCTATAACATCGCATCTCATTTATGTAAATATGATGATAATGTCTTCAATTCTTTTCTTTCTTTCTTCTTTTTATTTTCTTTCTTTTCTTCTTTTTTTTGTGGTGTAAACATAATGTTTTCAATTTGATCTTTTCCAGACAAATAGTGATTTTGATGCGAGACCAATGGTCATGCTTCTTGGACAATATTCTACAGGAAAAACAACATTTATCAAACATTTGCTAAGATGTGATTATCCAGGTTGGTTAAGTTGTCGATGATCTAGCATCCATGATATATCAATTGCTTCATGCATACTAATGATTGTAGATGTGCTTACATTACTTTGTTGATCGCATATTCTGTATAAAATCTTTATTCAGGTGCACACATTGGACCAGAGCCTACAACTGACAGATTTGTTGCTGTCATGGTACCATAAACTTAGTTCATGTATTGTCTTTGGAAGTTCTT
>NC_029785.2:126123217-126134615 GCF_000816755.2 Arachis ipaensis | reverse complement strand
CAATAAGATCGTTTTATACTTTAATTTGTTCTTGCACACTTGTGCTTGTGGAAGTTCAAAAATGTTTGTAATATATTTTTGTTTGTAGTCTGGACCTGATGAGAGGACTATTCCTGGAAATACGGTGGCTGTTGATGCTAACATGCCTTTTAGTGGATTGACAACTTTTGGCGGTTCATTCTTGTCAAAGTTCCAATGCTCCCAAATGCCACATCCAGTGAGCTTTTCTATATATTTTGAAATCCAGTTTTATTTGAAAGTTAATTGTCAATTAATTCTCCCCGACATTGATACAATTTACTCTTTCAGTTGCTGGATGAAATAACATTTATTGACACTCCTGGTGTCCTCTCAGGAGAAAAGCAAAGGACTCAAAGAAGTTATGACTTTACTGGGGTTATATCTTGGTTTGCTGCAAAATGTGATCTGATTCTTCTTCTATTTGATCCTCATAAACTTGACATCAGTGATGAATTTAAACGCGTAATAGCATCTCTAAGAGGTCATGATGACAAGATACGTGTGGTTTTGAATAAGGCAGACCAAGTTGACACTCAACAAGTAAGGCAATATCAAAACTTGATACGATCTTATATAAATATAATTGTTATCCAATTTTTGGCCGATTTACATGTCATATTGTAACATTGTAGCTTATGAGAGTTTATGGAGCATTGATGTGGTCATTAGGAAAAGTTCTAAATACTCCAGAAGTTGTGCGTGTATATATTGGGTAAGTTTACTTTCAAGTACAGTTAAAGGTCCGTTGCTTAACTTACAAGGGTCCATTTAACTATTTTTTGGTGCTTGAACTCTCTTCTTGCGATTGAGCATGCTGAACTATTTTATGTACCCAGTTTTAGTACTTGATTTGACACCACATAAATGTAATCCTTCCCAAGTAAGTTGATATTCTTTAGTTCTAATTTTCTGCTACTTTTCTTTGCAGCTCATTTAATGATAAGCCTATACAAGAAGGCTTTGTTGGACCGCTAGGACAAGAACTATTTGAGAAGGAACAGAATGATCTCCTTGCAGATTTGGTAGATATTCCAAGAAAGGCTTGTGACAGTCGGGTATGGCCCATATTCTGATGTTAGCATATCACTGCAACCTTATACTCATGTTTGCTTGGAATTCCTTTTACTTTCTAGATGTAACATCTGATTTCCTTGGAATAATGCAGATCAATGAATTTGTTAAACGTGCTAGAGCTGCTAAAATGCATGCATATATAATTAGCCATCTTAAGAAGGAGATGCCTGCAATGATGGGAAAAGCTAAGACCCAACAAAGGCTCATCGATAATCTCGAAGAAGAATTTAGAAAGGTGTCCTTCACTTCCTTCTCCATTGCCTATTAGATGTCTTAATTGCTTATCATTTCTGGTTTTGTAAAACAGGTTCAAAGGGAGTTTCATCTACCAGCTGGTGATTTTCCCAATGTGGAGCACTTTAGAGAGGTTTTGAGTGGTTATAGCATTGACAGATTTGAGAAACTGAAGCCCAAAATGATTCAAGCAGTAGATGACATGCTTGGATATGAAATACCAGAGCTATTGAAGAAATTCAGAAATCCTTATGATTGAATTATAATATATCTTTAAGGCTTAAGGCATTTAATTTTATTTTAGAGAAATTTGTGTGCTATGTCAGCAAATAGAATTTAAGAAAAATGCCAAATCATGATAGGTAATTATCATGTAAACTATTATGTATTAACTTATAGATTATTTGTCATATTTTCAAAGTGGATCAGTAGTTGATAGTGGAAAGTTATTTTGTAATGTAATTGCATAAAGAATTGTATCCATTGACTTGTCTTGAATGTCTCAAGTTGTATCTATAGTGGAAAGTTATTTTGTAATGTAATTCATTAAAAGCCACTAATGTCCATGATCAAAGTTTGTTGAGAGTAAAATTCTAGAAAGCTCGCTTGCTGTCAGCAGACTGGCACCGTACCATACATAACAAGAATGAGCTTACAAGGGGGAAGAGCTGATTCGGAAATTATACCAGAAAAGAGTGTGAAAGTACTGTTACGTGCACTTTTTGTAAGACTGAAACTTGGACTATATAGTACACGTTACGTGAATCATTTTCAAATTTCAAAGTCAATCTAAATATAGCTATCTATTAATAATATTGGTGAGGATACATGTACAGTTATTTTTTAAACAAAATCTAATTAAGTTAGTATAAAACAGCCAAAAAAAATACACAAATATGTTATCACTTTTTTTTTTCAGCATTTCTGTAGTAAAAATTTTTATTGGAGAGTACAAATTTATTGATATAGCATAAAAATTTATTTATAGTACAAAAATTTTGTTTATAACACAAATTTATTAATATAGTATAAAAAATTGTGTATAACATAAATATTTGTACATAATACAAACTTTTTTGTACATAATACATAAATTTTTACTGTGAATATATTTTGTTGGTTATTAATATTTTGGGCATGTGGTCCTTAAAAAATTTGTACCCAAATTTTTGTGCTGTTTGTATTTTGTTGGTTTTGTGTCAATATTTTGAGTATGTGATTCTTTAAAATTTTGTACTGTATACTACAATTTTTATGCTGTATACCAAAATTTATGTGATTGCTTCAAAATTTCTGTGTTCTAATTTTTTAAATATATGAAGAAAAAGAAGAAGATGAAGATAAAGATAATGATCGCAGCGATGACGACGGCAGCAAAAATAATGATAAAAACGTTGAAGAAAGAAGTGAAAAAAGAAGACCACAATGACAACGATAACGATATTGGAAAAAAAAAATCCTGTAAAAGAAAAGACTATAATAACGCCAGCAATAAAAGAGGAGGAAGAAAAAAAATAGTATCCAAAAAGAGAAGAAAAAGCGGTTACTCCTGTGCACATAAGAGGAAAAGCACATGATTACTTAATTAAAAATTTGACTTAAATAAACTAAATAAAAAAATAAGAAAAATAAATGAACTGCTTAAATAGAGGATAGTCACTATTTTTAAACTTCTCTCAAAGAGAAGGAAGCTCCACATTATAAAATTATAATATCATCGCCATCTTTGTCATAGTGTCTGTCACTATGTTTATATTTCTCATAATCAAATGAAAGTCAACACGCCAATTTTAATGCATGATATCTCTTATTTTGAGTACCAACGAATCAATAAATCCAAAACCATATTAGTGATTAGTAACAAGATTAAACACTTCCACATAATTCGTCTCACAAATAACATCTCATTGACCCACATTCCTAGCTAAGAGATATCTTCTCTAAATAGCAAATAATTTTCTTTTAAGAATACTATTACTTTTAATCATTCACAAACACTCCCTTTGCTAACTCCCATTACAATCTCTAATGCAAGCAAAACTATCACTATTACCCGAATTAAATAACTAGCATCAGAATTAATCTTGAAAGTATTAATAGATGGAAATTCTAAAAAGAGTAAAGTGTTGTTTTTGTCCCCAACGTTTGAGGTAAGTCCTATAATTGTCCCTAACGTTTAATTCGTCCTATTTTTGCCCCCAACGTTCCAAAAATGATGCAATGTTACCCCACCGTTAATTCCAGTCACAGAACACTAACGGAGATGCCTACGTGGATCCCTTTGTCCACTCTGGCAAACTTTGTCCCTGGTGACCGTTACTGAGAATTTGGGAAAAAAAATTGGAAATTTAATTTAAAAGGATGTTGAAACCCTAATTTCATCGTGCGTCTCCTGTAGCTTCTCCTTCTCACCATCGCCGTCTCTGTTGAAGTTGATTGCTGAGTCCATGGCTTCGCAGGGCTCCCAGGCGCCGAGTAGTAGCTTTGCTTCAGGTCGAAACAGCAGCCAAGGTCGTCGACGGAGAAGAACTTGTTACTGTGGGGAGAGGCCAGTGCTTGCGACTTCGTCAACGGCAGAAAATCTGGGACGGAGGTTCTGGGGCTGTGTTAACTATGGGGTAAGTAGGAAACTTTGCATCTGGGTATGGCTGTTATTTGGTTTTTTGATTGGGATTTTCTTTTGGTTTTTGCCTAGATTAGAGAAGAGTGTGGGTACTTTGTGTGGGCAGAGTCGGAGCAAGAGCCACAAGTTCCTCGATTGAAAAGAAGAATCACAGGCTTGAAGGGTAAAGTGACAACAGTTGAGAGGATGTTGAGAATGGCAGTAGCAGTTGGTCTGGTTGGATGGACATGCGCTATAATTTTGCTGTGTGAAAAATTTTCATCAACAAGAAATGGGAGGTTCTTTTTGCAGTTAGGCTGCAGAAACATAGTGGCTAGTGTAATGTGTTGGCAATGTGTTGTCTGTAATTTGGTGTGTAATGTAACCTGTTGATTGAAATTTTTTGAATGAAAATTTGTTGTTATCCACTTTTATGTGTTTAGTTTACATTCTCATGGTACAAATATGGAGGTAACTGTCAGCAGAAATGATTAAATGAAACAGGGAAATAGAGCAAACATAAAGCATTAAAATCAACCATATGGCATAGATAGGCAATAGTCAGCAACTTAAGATACATACATTCCTAAGTAGATGTCTTAGAACTGGAAATATAAGTCAACATAGATGCTAAACAGTTTTACTATAGTAGCAGTAGCAAAACCAAATTGAAAACAGTTAAACCAACAACCATAGTTCCTAGGCTGATACAAAAGGCAAAATACAAAAGTTGTAACAAGTGAAACAAAGTCATTCCACTTTCTTCCATGCTCTTGGTGGTGTCTTGGCCATGAACCTGAGCTGAGATTGGGTGACCCTCTTCACTGGGCTTGGCAGTACCCTTGTAGTTGTTGGGGCTGGTGCAGAAGCAGTCTGTGAATGATTCACTTTGGCCCTTTTCGAAGCAGCTTGTGATTGTTGGGAGCTCACAGGTGGCTTCCTCTTTGGGTGTGAAGGTGGTTTGTTGTTGCTGCCCCTTTGCTTCCTACTTCCACTATCAGCAGCCTTACCAGAATCTGTCTTGGCAGATAATCTGGAACTTTTTCTGACTCCTTGCCTTTTTCTACCCTTTGAAGTAGAAGTAGCAACATTGTTAACCTGGTGACAAAATAGAAACAGAATAAATAACCAAATACACAATTAGGAAACAGAATAAACACATAATTAAAATTTGTTACAGTTGGATTTGGTGTGACTTTGTGCTTCTTTGGACAACTTCTTTTGTTATGGCCAGAGCACAAACAGTAAGAGCACTTTTGCTGTTGTCCTTCACGAGACAGTCCAGTCCTAGTAGCCTGCTCATCAGCACCTCTTGCCCTCTTCTTCTTTGGCCTCCCAATAGGTTTTCTATAAGTTGGAGGCAACACATCCTCGAACTGAGTTCTGTCCCAAAGGTTTGGCCCATTAACTGGGTAGACAACATGCTGGTAGCAAGAGATGTTTGCAGCCTTTTTGTAGTAGTCAGCAACATATGAATCCACATTGAAACACATTTTTCTTATGCATGTCATGGCATGTGCACAAGGAATTCCGGAAAGTTGAAACTTCCTACATGAGCATTCATGATGCCTAAGATCAACCACAAATTTTTCCTTACCCCCCTGAATGCTAACCACCTCATATCTATCACGTCCAGCATACACACTCACCCATTGACCACTTAGTTCGGCTTGTTTTTCTACCTTAATCCTAATTCTGGGCAACACATCTCTATTATAAGGCACTATTCTGTCCCTGTTGTCAGCACAACGTTTCATGATGTAAACCCGGATATCCTCTAGCATAGTCACTATTGGCTTCTCCCTAGCCTCAACCAGAACAGAATTAAAAATTTCACACATATTGTTAACTAAAGTGTCACACTTAGGTCTACACTCAAACCTGTGACGACACCAGTATTTTGTTGGAATCTCCATAAGATAGTTGTATGCTCCCTGATCCACCTTCTGTATCTCACTCATCCTCCTTTCCCATTCTTGAAGATAAGTTGCTTTGGCAGCATTCCACATCATTAGCTTCAACTGGAGTCCTAGATATCTCTTCTTGAAATTTGCATACAGATGTCTGACACAAAATCTGTGGTCAACTCCAGGCAGAAGCTCCTCAAAAGTTAGCACCAACCCCTGTTTTGAGTATAAGGAAAGTTGTGACAAAACTTATGAATGTTACATGCTAACTAGAACACTTGTAATTAAGTATCAAACAACATAAAACACATGTAATTAACTAGAACACTTGTAATTAAGTATCAAACAACATAAAACACATGTAATTAACTAGAACACTTGTAATTAAGTATCAAACAAAATAAAATACATGTACCTTCTGTTGGTCAGACATGAAGGTGCAGGTCCTAATTTTCTCTACTCCCACGTCATCACACAGGTGCTGGAGAAACCATGTCCACGAGTCCTTTGTTTCAGCTTCCACAACTGCATATGCTATTGGCAAGATTTGATCGTTTGGATCCCAACCCATAGCAGTCAGTAACCAACCTCCATAAGGTGTTTTCAGAAAACAGCCGTCCAACCCAATTATTGGCCTACAAGCCATAAAACTCCTCCTACAAGCATCCAACATCACATATATCCTCTCAAACCTGGGCCTTAAATCTACCCCTGACACTGGTCTTTCAGTAGCAAATTCAGGAGGCCTCTGAACCTTCAGATGCACTGATGACCCAGGGTTGGTCCTCAGCAACTCATGACAGTAGTCATACAATCTTCTGTACTGCTCCACATATGTCCCCTGCAACTCATCCAGAGCAAACTGTCTAACTCTGGAGGCCTTAGATTTGGTCAACTCCACATTCCATTTTGTGTATGCTTTTCTCATTAGTGTGGTTAACTTAATCTTTGGGTTCTCAGCAATTTTGTTCAAGAAAACCTTACTCAACCACCTTGCATGCATGATTCCAATCTTCAGCTCCCTAGAGCAATTGTGCTTGTTGTTGCAGCTCTTCAACTGCCAACTACGCTCATGCTTCATCTTTCCACAGTATGCATACCAATCACATCCCTCCACACATTCCACCTTAACCCTCTTCAGATCCACCTTTGTGAATCTCAAACCCCTGCCACTGCTGACAGCATATGCAGTGGCACAGTCTTTGAACTCCTCCCTTGACACATACAAAGTTCCCACCTCCCAAGTGTATTCACTCATGTTCTTCAACGGCCTGTGTATGGGATACCTCTTTCCCGGGTCATCCTCATCATCACTGAATGGAGTATCCAGGAACTCCTCACTGTTATAACCTGTATCCTCATCACCAAAATCCCCTACAACTTTTTCCTTACCAAGATTTTGTGCAGCTTGCTGTGATGATTGACCATGAGACTGATTGGGTGCAGACTCTTTTTCCCCCTCTTCTGTGATGTTCACATCAACTAAGCCTTCAGCTCCCTCCCTCTCATCATCACTGTCACCAAAATCAAGACTACCAATGCTGTGAGTTGATGCATTCCCAGCAATCGAATCAGAAGTCCATGAGCTTTCACTCCCCCTGGGTTCATAGTCATCATCTTCAGATGTCTCACTCCCCTCTTCATCTTCTTCAACAGCATCATCACTCTTTACAACCTCACAGGATCCCTCACTCATAGACCCAACCTCTTCCACTTCAGTAGGCCCATCATTAGCCCCATCAGTAGGCCCATCAGTTGGCCCATCAGTAGCTGCCTTTGACCCAACACCAGGGCCATCATACACAACAATTGGGCCAGGCCCAGCTTGATCACCTTCTTCAGCAGGAGCAGTAATTTGCCCAGGTTGCACAACTTCTCCCACCTCACTTGTCTTGTGCACAACATACACCTCAACCATGTCATCCTTTACTCCAATTCTTGCCATATCCATTGCATCTTTGTCGGTTTTAAGCATGGTCAAACCGTCCTCTAACCCAGCATTCTCAGCTTTATACCACATCGCAGCAATATCCTTCTTCAAATACCCCTGTCTACTCACTATTTCATACACCTCAATCAAACTCCATTCATCCTCATCACAGTAGTCTACGATGGACGTCTCCCCACCCAAATACCTAACAGTACCTCCTTGAAGCCGAAACATCCCCTGGTGATAAATTTTAACACTAAAATGACTCATCTCTTCCGCTACTATTCCTATTACACAAACCATAAACCAACGGTAATGAATGTGCAGAAACACAGGTTCAAAAGACTCTACTAACATCAACAACCCCAAACCCTAAGAGCAATAACATTGCAATCTCAGAAACCCTATGCATTAACATTTTCACTTGCATGAACTATTCAGGCCAAACGAAAATCAAACATACATTGCACATACCTTTTCGCTCTGTGCCGTTTCGAAGTTTTCAGAACCACCAACACGAGACAACGCTCTCGTGTGTAGGTAGCACACAACCACCAACTCGCTTCAATATGTCTTCTTCCTTCCTAATCGAGCGCGAAGAACAGAGGAGCAATAATCAGTAGGGTTCAGGAGGTGTGGGTGGAATGTAAAGTGTTTCGTTTTCCTTAAACTGCAAGCGTTTCGTATGGTCAAAGAAAACATTACGCGCGAAGTAGGGGTGCACATGGGCCGGGTGAAGCCGGGTTTGATGTGACCCAGACTCGACCCGAAATATACATCGAGTCTATTTATTAGACCCGAACCCGACCCTAGACCCGATGAAACCAATACACTTTCGGGCCACAATTATACCGGGTGAAAACCGGGCGGTTAACATTACATTACGTTGATGCCTTCTTGTAAGCTAGCATATAAAAATATCCAAATTTTCAAGACTCCAACTATTATTTAACATGGTAAAATTCACTTAAAAAAATATAACAAAAACCAACCCTTCTTTAAAATTAAAGCATAACCACAATCAATACTAAAGCAAAACCACAATCAATACTAATATTGTCTAATAATACCAAATATTTAAATCAATACAAATAACACAATATTATGCATTAGTCTAAAGTCTTATGCATTATAAACATAAAACATTAACTTATAATCTTATAATGACTAATAAAACAAAATATTAAGGTTTACAATACTTAAATTCCACATAAGAATAGTTATGATCCATCACTAATAACACAAAATATTAATTGTGTATGATGACCGGACCACCGGGCCGACTTCGGGTGGCCCGAGCTATGGCCCGGATCCGACCCGAAATAATGACCGGGTCTATTTTTGAGACCCTTACCCGGCCCTAAACCCGATGAAATCACACCAAATTAGTCCCTAAAGTGTTCGGGACCGGACCGGACCTTCGGGCCGGGCCGGGTCTGTGCACCCCTAGCGCGAAGTGAACCCCTAGTCAATACACACGTTTGGGGTTACTAACGCCTCGCGTCCACGTAGGCATCTCCGTTACTGTTCCGTGAGTGGAATTAACGGTGGGGTAACATTGAATCAATTTAGGAATGTTGGGGACAAAAATAGGACGAATGAAACGTTAGGGACAATTATAGGATTTACTCCAAACGTTGGGGACAAAAACAACACTTTACTCTTCTAAAAACCATTTAAAATAGAAAAAAGAAATATACATTGTAATTCAAAAATATTCTAAGCTCCGTTTCTAAAGTTAATGCTGAACAAATAATTTTTTCTAGAGGCCAAAGTTTTTGAGGATTAAAAATGTCTATCCACCTCTAATTTACTTTATTAAACAATAAAAGTTCCCAAATAATTAAAAAGCCGTCCAAGAAAAAGAAATTACTTGGTAAGAAAGATGGGCATTGTAATGATAAGTAGAGTAAAGACAAAAAGGCGTTGAAAACCCCGAACTGATAATAATAATAAATAATAATGATTTATTGGTGATTATTATTGTGAGATTGGTATTGGATTGAATTTGTGATCGCAGAAATGGAAAAGAGGTTTAAGGGGAAGGTGGCCATCGTTACGGCTTCGACTCAGGGAATCGGCTTCGCCATAGCTGAGAGGCTGGGCTTGGAAGGTGCTTCCGTCGTCATCTCTTCTCGCAAGCAGGTCCTTTTCCCTTTCTCTTCCTCTTTGCCTTCAATTAATTATATTCATTACTCAATTTCCTTGTTTCCGCAGCAAAATGTTGACGAGGCTGCAGAGAAACTTAGGGCTAAAGGAATTGAAGTTTTGGCCCTTGTTTGCCATGTCTCCAACGATCAACAGAGAAAGGATTTGATTCAAAAAACCGCACAGGTCACCCTTTTCTATTCATTTTTATCGAATGCATTATCCTTTGTTAAAATTTGTTTGAATGCTGTTGAATATGCGGTTGAACATTACAGAAGTATGGAAAGATAGATGTGATTGTGTCAAACGCAGCTGCAAATCCTTCTGTTGACCCCATTTTGCAAACCAAAGACTCTGTTCTTGACAAGCTTTGGGAGATTAATGTCAAAGCCTCTATACTTCTTCTCAAGGTAAATTAGTTCAAGCTGTCAATTGTTTGTTGTTATGAGCTAATGTTCTAATTGATGTGTTAACAACCTTTATGTTCTTGCAGGATGCAGCTCCTCACTTGCACAAAGGCTCATCTGTGGTTATTGTTTCCTCCATCGCCGGCTTCAATCCTCCTGCTTCTATGTCTATGTATGGAGTGACCAAAACAGCCCTTTTTGGACTTACCAAAGTAGGTACTTCACTTGCCCTGCAAAGTGTTCCTTGAACATCTAACAAAACTGCATATATCTTCTTGTTTTTAAGTCTGATAATTATTTGTAATATGCTGCATAGGCCCTGGCTGCTGAGATGGCCCCAAACACTCGTGTAAACTGTATTGCTCCCGGTTTTGTGCCAACTAATTTTGCCTCGTTTATTACCAGTAATCAAGCTATTGTGAGTAATCTTTTGACTCAAATATGTGTTACCTTTTGCCTCGAGTCTCCTTCCTCACCGTGTATATCTTTGTGTGCTACTGCAGAGGCAAGAGCTTGAAGCAAAGACATTGCTTGGAAGGCTTGGTACAACTGAAGACATGGCGGCTGGGACAGCTTTCTTGGCATCTGATGATGCTTCTTATATCACAGGGGAAACTCTAGTCATTGCTGGGGGAATGCCATCGAGGCTGTAGCTTACGGTTTTCTTCTTTTTGCTGTTTGATATAATTCTGTACCCAAGGGGAAAATAAATATTCTGGTTGTGTTATTTGTATGTTTAAAAAGTGGGTGTTTATTGATAACCCAGAAAATAAGAATTTGAGTGTTAGAATAGATATCATACAAAAATTTCAAGGTAGTGAAATGCATGTATGCATGATGTATAAGAAATTAGATGTCAAAAAAAACCTTCTCTTGATATCAAGTGGTTTATTAGGGTTTTCTTTTCAGTTAGTCAAAATGAGCCTAGAAATATGTGTTAATTTTGTATTGCGAATGGGAAAAACAAGTTAAATTATACAGTATTTAGTATTTGTTTTAGTTTTAGCAACGCTAACAGGATGCTTAGGTTTTTCTGTCTTTTTCTTCCTTTCGTTTTCTGGAAGTGTCCCCAATA
>NC_029785.2:126122942-126123207 GCF_000816755.2 Arachis ipaensis | reverse complement strand
GGTGAGGAAGACAAGCAGGTAGTGAAAATCCCTAAGTGACTAATAATAATACTGAATTAATGATTATATAGGCGAGTATGTTGGTTGATCTTGTGAGAGATTATTATTGGATTGAATTTGAGATTGGAGAAATGGTAAAAAAGATTTGAGGGGAAGGTGGCCACTGTTACATCTTCGACTTAGGGAAATGGGTTTGGGATAGCTGAGAGGCTTGGCATGGAAGGTGCTTCTGAAGTCATCTCTTCTCGCAATCAGGTTCCTTTCC
>NC_029785.2:126102840-126122855 GCF_000816755.2 Arachis ipaensis | reverse complement strand
CCCTCAAATTAAATATATTCATATGATTACTCAATTTCATTTACTCCTACTTATATCTGCAGCAAAATGTTGCAGACTGCAGATAAACTTAGGACTAAAGGAATTGAAGTTTTGGCCCTGGTCTGTCATGTCTCCAATGGTTAACAGAGAAAGGATTTGATTCACAAAACTGTACAGGTCACCCTTTTCTTCATTTCAATATTTGTTTAACTGAACATCTACTTGCATATAAATAGTTCTATATTACTATTATCTTTTATTAGAACTTGTTTTATAAGTTATTTGAATGCTGTTTTAATATGCGGCTGAGCATTACAGAAGTCTGGAAAGATAGATGTGATTGTGTCCAACGCAGCTGCAAATCCTTCTGTTGACCCCATCTTGCAAACCGAAGACTCTGTCTTTGACAAGCTTTGGGAGATTAATGTCAAAGCCTCTATACTTCTTCTCAAGGTAACCATATCTTTCTGTCATGTCATCTCCATTTGATGAGCTAAGTTTCTAATTAATGTGTTAACCACCTTTATTATTCTTGCAGGATGCAGCTCCTCACTTGCACAGGGGTTCCTCTGTCGTTATTGTTTCCTCTATTGCCAGTCTCAACCTGCCTGCTTCTAGTTCTATGTATATATGTATGGAGTGACCAAAACAGCCCTTTTTGGACTTACCAAAGTAGGTACTTCACTTGCCCTGCAAAGTGTTCCTTCTGAAACTAACAAAACTGCATATATCTTCGTGTTTCTTTACTCTGATAATTATTTGTAATATGCTGCATAGGCTCTGGCTGCTGAGATGGTCCCAAACACTCGTGTTAACTGTATTGCTCCCTGTTTTGTGCTAACAAATTTTCCCTTGTTTATTACTAGTAATGAAGCTACTGTGAGTAATCTTTTGACTTAAATATGCTTTTCTTGTCTCAAATCTCCTTCCACACTATATCTTTGTGTGCTACTGCAGAGGCTACAGCTTGAAGAAAAGACATTACTTGGAAGGCTTGGTACAACGGAGCACATGGCTGCCGGTGCAGCTTTTCTGGCATCAGATGATGATGCTTATACGACGGGAAACTCTAGCCATTGCTGGGGGAATGCCATCGAGGCTGTAGCTTACGTTTCCTTCTTAGTTCTTATAGTATGTTTCTGCTGTTGGATATAGTTCTGTACCCAAGGGGGGGAAAAGTATTCAAGTTGTTCTTTGCATGTTTAAAAAGTGTTATTTGATGTATGCATGACGTATAATAATTAGATGCGAAAAAAAAGAACAGTTTATCTTAATATTAAGTGGTTTTGAAAGGTTTTCTTTTCAGTTAGTCTATGAAAAGCTTAACTAGAAAGTGAGCCTAGAAATTTGTTAGTTTGTATTGCGATTTGCGAATGTGAAAAACAAGCTAAACTGATGCAGTATTTTAGTTTTTGTTTTAGCTTTAGCAACTCCTTTTGTTTTGCAAAGGCCATTTACCAGACTCGGGCCTCAGCAGCTAAACAAACCAACCAAAAAGAACAATAAGTTTGAGAGCATACAGAAAAAGCATAAAATATCTTTCTTTACGAATTTTGCTTCACAAAAAGTGCTTTCCTTAGAATCTTAATTAAACAAGAGTTTAGTGCAAGACGGAAGTGTTTTTTGATGAATACACACGGATCTCTTTTTATGAATAATGTAATTGAAAGCATAAATTTACAGAACATTTAGCTGGTAGATGTTCAAATGAACTTTGAACATAGTTTGGCCTTTGGAGTTTGGACAGAAGTTTTTACCTAAATAATGGTTTTGAAGTTTTTTAGACAACCCAACATTGAAATATTATGGTACCATTGATGGTTTATTACAAGGTACAATAGTTTTTGGTTCTATTTTTCATAAGTCTATTTCATAATTTCATTTCTCAAAGCATTAGCCTTTAATCAGAATCCACACCTTTGAATTTATCATAAATGGGCCTGATTCTGTGCTTAGAATCTTTGCTTTGCAAAATTGCAAACCATTGCTTGGAGATTAAGCTTCGATGACCCGCAATTGAAATGCTTCTTCCAAAAACAGAATGTTACCCCTCTTATCACGTTGTTATCTTTTAGTTAGTGCTCTATTGATTATTTCAATGATGGAATAAAGGAGAAACCCAAAATAATAAAAATCTTCAAGGAGGAGAATAGGAATTAGAAGCCAAAATGCGAAAATAGTTCATCCAAATCCATCAGTAAGGTACTATACTTTGTACCATTTAAGTACCTAACCAAAAGAAAAAAGCTTCATATATTTCTATGAAGAAGGGAAGATAGTAATAACTTGCAACTGGATCAAACGGTTCATGACTTGGCACTTGTCAAGTGCATTACTTTTTGTGCCACATGTATTCTAGGACTTTTTGGGTCCCAACCCAAGAAAGTTGGTGCTTGCTACAGTTAAAGGATATATCCCAAAGTCTGAGAAGACTGCAAAGTGCAAATTGTTGGCTAAGCTGAACTCAAGCCTCAAATCTAATCAGACTTTGCACTGTGGCCACTTATATAAACATTACATTCATTGATAAATGATGAATGATGATGATGCATGCAATAAAAGGAAACAAAGTAACCCATAACACAAACTAAAAATAAAGGCTCTCTTTTGAACCAAGAACTCACGAGACACCCCTGAATCAGTTCTTCTTTATGCTGCTAAACGACCTAATCCTCCTGATTCCTGATCCATCCTATTTGTAGAAACCGTGAAAGAAAAAACTGCTTCTTCTTCTTCTTCTTCCTCTTTCTTTCTCTTCCAGAATTTCATTTTCATGAAACTTCCATGCATTTGCTTCCAATTCTTGTTAAACAATGAAACCCCAGCATCCCTTATTGTTTGTGTCTCTGGTTATGTGTGATAGTAAGAGTTCTTGTTCTTGAAAAGTGTGAGAAAAGCTTGACATGAAAAAGTGGCCTTGTTCCATACCACACCTTTCTGTTCTCTTGTTAAAATCCAGAAGGGTCTTCTCTCAAGACGTAAATGAATCATTTTGATGCATGCTTTTCGTTCTTTGTTGTTGGAGCCCGTGTTTCGGAATCCGTTTATGGCTTCATGCACTTCCTGAAATCGGTTCACACGTTCAGAAGGAAAGCTGTTCCATTTGACTGTCTTTTCTGACAAGCATCACAGACATACAAAACCATAACTTGAAATAAATAAAGCATGCAATTCACAAGAGCTTCTTCAATGGCTGGCTCATGCTTCCATGGGCTTCGCATGCGAAGGTCGAAGAGTAAGCCTTTACCGGAGCTTCCTCCTTCATCGTCTTCCAAGAAAAGGATGAATTCTGACTTAGAGAACATGGAGAGAAAGAGATTTGACAGCTTGGAATCATGGTCCATGATATTGGACTCTGAGAATGTGGAGACATGGGAAGCTTCTAAGGAGGATCAGGAGGAGTGGACTGCAGATTTGTCACAGCTTTTCATAGGGAACAAGTTTGCATCTGGAGCTCACAGTAGAATCTACCGTGGAATTTACAAGCAGAGAGCCGTAGCTGTGAAAATGGTGAGGATCCCGACACAGGACGAGGAGAGAAGATCCTTGCTTGAGCAGCAGTTCAAATCTGAAGTTGCTTTGCTTTCACGTCTCTTTCATCCGAACATAGTTCAGGTAATTCCAAGGGTGTTTATGTATATTCAACTTCTTGTCCTTATGCTGTTTTTGTTTATTTAGCTTCATGCCAGTTTGGTAATTGTCTTAAGATAGAAATATAGGAGACAGATTCTACTTTTTCATCTTGTTTTCTGTCCCATTGTGTGTTTGATTTTGGAAATTATCCTGTTTGAGAGTTCAAAATTCAAGTATACATTTATGCATTGTGAACTATCTATTGTACTTGATCATATTCAAGTTAGAGGTATAAGTTTAATTTCTTCTTTGAAATGACTCTTTTAATTTTACAGTTTATTGCAGCTTGTAAAAAACCGCCAGTGTACTGTATCATAACAGAATACATGTCACAAGGAACTCTGAGGATGTATCTGAACAAGAAAGAGCCATACTCTCTTTCAATTGAAACAATACTAAGGTTAGCTCTTGACATATCTAGGGGTATGGAGTACCTTCACTCGCAAGGCGTCATCCACAGAGATCTCAAGTCAAATAACCTTCTTCTCAATGATGAGATGAGGGTTAAGGTGGCAGATTTCGGCACATCTTGTCTCGAAACAAGGTGTCGCGAGACCAAAGGAAACATGGGAACGTATCGTTGGATGGCGCCAGAGATGATTAAGGAGAAACCTTACACTCGCAAAGTTGATGTGTATAGTTTTGGTATTGTGCTTTGGGAACTCACAACTGCTTTACTTCCCTTCCAAGGAATGACCCCTGTCCAAGCTGCTTTTGCTGTTGCTGAGAAGGTCACACCTCTACATCTAAATTTATGTTACATGCTTCATTTCCCTGCTTAGAATTTAGAATATTAGTTCCTACTTGAATTATTATGGTTAAGTTGGCCACAGAATATTAGCATTGCCTGTTTTGCTTAGGAAAGCTCATGTCCTAGCTATACAATGATTATGGAGTTTTAATGTTCTTCTATTTTTCCTTTTTAGCATATCAACATGTTGCTGATTGTTGTCAGTATTAGACAGAAGCAGGTTAAGGATGACAGAAAATTCTTAATGCTAATTTGGTAATATATATATTTCAGAATCATTTCAGTACTTCTATCATAGTTTAATTAGTCATATCATAGAAAAGAACTTCTTAATTACAATGCACTCCTCATGTCACTTGTGATCAGTTATTACATAGCACAGTAGCTAACACTCCAGACATAGAAATATGGAGTAATTTAAGGACCCTAGAATAGGTATTAAATTGAATTAATGCATGTATAAAATGATATCCACCACATGGAGTGAACTCAACTAGCTTCACTGAAAGGGCCTAGCAAGTGTTCTGTTGTGCTGTTGCTCTTGTACATTATTGCAAAATCTTTATGCACCTCACTACTTAATAATAAAGGAAGGCCTAATTGCAAATTGTGTTTGGAGCAGAATGAGAGGCCACCACTGCCGGCGAGTTGCCAGCCAGCACTAGCACACCTCATAAAGCGTTGCTGGGCGGCGAACCCATCGAAGAGGCCGGACTTCAGTGACATAGTGACCACTCTTGAGAAGTACGATGAATGTGTGAAGGAGGGACTTCCCCTAACTCATCATTCAAGACTTGTCAGCAGAAACCTCATTGAACGCTTAAAAGGCTGCGTCTCCATGAGTTCCTCCATACCTGTACATGCTTAACTCCCTCCCTTCCATACCCCTTCCTCCAATAAAGAACACCAAAAGGTATTGTTATTGTTATTGTTATTGTCTTCCCTTATTCAAATGAACCTCATATATATATATATATAGCTTAACACATGCTTCCTCTTCTTTAATTTCAACTGTACTATTGTAGACTCTAATTCAAAAAAAAAATTCAAATGAATAATGCTTTATACACAACAGTTCAAGTAACTACATTCATAATTGCAGTGTGGGCTTCGTTTAACTGGAATTACTTAAACCCAAAAGGCCGTATGCAGAATGCTAGCTATATTTTGTTTGGTTAGGCCATCAATAGAACCAGCTGCGCCTGCAATAGGCATTGAAGAACACCGTTAATTGTTTGTTGGATGAGATAACAAACCGAAAATGCAGCAATTCACTGTGAAAATTGTCACAGAATATTGCAAAATCTAGCTCAGCCAACTATATCTTTGTATTCATTAAGACTCATATGGAGTCCATATGTATAAGGTTGTAGCTGTTAATGCTGTGTCACTAACTGTAAATTTGTGATTGTTATTTCAATTAATAAGTAGTTAGTCATATAAGCAAGGCGAGTTGCTCCTGAAAGATTCTGAAAACAAATTAAAAGCATCTAGAATATCGAATCAAAATCATATTAATATTGATTATTGGATTTTCATATATAATATATCCTACAGTGTATCGAACTCAACCTTAAAAAGTAAGATTATTCATAGCGAGGTATTCGTCGTTAAGATTCATTATCATGGCCTTACTTATTTCCATGCAAACATGCTCCCCATCATTCACTGAAACAATAATTATGCTAATCTAGAGCTATGGCATCTTTTGTATGATCTGTTTTTTCCTTGAAATAAGTCCAAAATTGATGATCCAAGCGACTAAATTAAAGTCTAAAATATTTACTTTTTAATGATATCTAAGATGTAAGTATTTATGTACGTTTGAAAAATAAAATAGATTATAAAAAGTGGAGTGTTACAGACATTCAGCATCTTACTTTACAGAAAATAGAATATAAAGTAATTCTATCTTAAAAACTTTAATTATTTAAATGCATCTTATTTCATTTAATACAAGCTTTCAAACTCTATAAAAAAATATCCTCAACATAAAAAAGAGTACACACATTTAAAAAAAATTAAGAATTTGTTACGGCCTGGCCCAAAACTCACACGGGTCAACCCGACCCGAGTTCTCGCCGGCCCAATGGTGTGCCCTCCACCCGACCCAGACACGCGTCCCGTACGGCTTGCACACAGCCGTGGGACAACACCTTTGAGAGTGTGGGCCTGCCCACTGGAAGGGCCCACTACTGACATGTATATAAGGGGGGACTGGCTCTCCCCCCAAGGTACGTGACATTCACACACCATTTTCTCTCCGCCTGCACATATTCTGACAAGAGCATCGGAGTGTCTTTGCAGGTGGCACCCCCCCTCTACATACGAAGTGCTCGGGACCTCGCACACCCGGGACCAGGAAACCACGACCAGACGAGCCTCTCCACCATCCCAAGCGTAAACCCAGGGTCATAACCCGAACCGTCCGGTACCTGACCTACCGAACATTGGCGCCGTCTGTGGGGACCGTCCATGGATTTCGTGCTGGTCCAGACTGGGACAGGTTCCGAGGTAGCGCCTCCCGTGCTCGGGGGAGGCGCCGTCGCGACGGAATTCCGGCAACAGCAACGGTCGCCCCCGAGGGATGCAACGCAGACTCACGAAAGACGCCCCTTCGGGGGGACGGGTGATAACCACGCCAGGATAATGCAGGAACTACGCCATAGAATGCAGGACTTAGAGCGCCGGCTAGCCGAAAGAGAGCACGAACAACGCTCCCCGGAACGGAGTCCCACCCGTTCCCGTTCGAGGAGCCGCTCGAGACGCACGCCGAGCCCCCAGTACGAGTCGGAGAGCACTGGGGGGCGGATACGCCCCAGAAGAAGAAGTCGCGACCCCATTATCTACGCCTGGCACAAAAGGCGGCGCGCGTCGAACAGAGGTGACGAGGAAGCCCACCGCGAGAACAACGAGTCGAGAAGAACTGCCCGAGGACCCGTCATAATAGGAGCGACCCCTTTCCACCGCTCTATACTCGAGGTCCGACTACCAAAACACTTCGACAAGCCGACAGACATGAAGTATGACGGAACGCAAGATCCCCTGGAACATTTGACGGCCTTTGAGGCCAGGATGAATCTAGAAGGGGTGGGAGATGAGGTCAGATGTCGCGCTTTCCCGGTCACCTTAGCGGGCCCGGCAATACGGTGGTTTAACAACCTCCCACAAGGCTCGGTGACCCAATTCTCCGACATCAGCCACGCCTTCTTGGCTCAGTTCACAACCAGGATTGTCAAAGCCAAACACCCAATCAATTTGCTGGGGGTGACACAAAGACCCGGAGAGCCGACCAGAAAGTACCTGGACCGTTTTAATGACGAGTGCTTGGAAATTGACGGTCTGACGGACTCAGTGGCAAGTTTATGCTTAACGAACGGGCTCTCGAATGAGGATTTCAGGAAACACCTCACCACGAAGCCCGTCTGGACAATGCAAGAGATCCAGTGCGTGGCCAAAGAATACATTAATGACGAGGAAGTCAGCCGGGTTGTGGCTGCCAATAAACGGCAGCCCGCCTGCAACCAATCCCGGCACTTCGAAGCCAGAGAAAGGCCAAAGGAACACGCCAGGGATGGCGGTCCGAGTAAACCACCCAAACCATTCCCCCGAGTTGGGAAGTTCACCAACTACACCCCCCTCACCGTATCGATCACTGAAGTTTACCAACAGATAGCAGAAAAAGGGATACTGTCGAAGCCCCGACCACTGAAGGACAGGACGGGAGGAAACAAGAACCTCTACTGCGAATACCACAAGGGTTACGGGCACAAGACCCAAGACTACTTTGACCTAAAGGATGCACTTGAGCAAGCTATCAGGGACGGCAAACTCGCCGACTTCTCCCACCTTATAAGGGAACCAAGGAGACGCCACCGGGACAACGACAACGAGGACAGATCCCGACCAACAAGACGACGACAGGAGCCAGAGGGTGACGACCACGGTCTCACGGTAATAAACGTGGTGACGGCCAGGAATACCGCCCCGAGGTCGAAATCGGCGCAGAAGAAAGATGCCAAGGTCTTAGCGGTCTCCACCCCACCTGTTAGAAGCCTTAAAGGTCTCCCACCCATCTCTTTCGGCCCGGAGGACCAATGGTTTGACGAAGTGCCGGAAAGTCCGCCCATGGTCATCACGGCCAGGGTCGGAACTGGCCTCGTCAAACGAATCCTGGTAGACACGGGGGCAGACTCAAACATCATGTTCCGAAATGTTTTCGATGTCCTGGGATTGAGAGATTCCGACCTGACGACCCACCAGCACGGTGTGGTAGGGTTAGGAGACCACTTCATCAAGCCAGACGGAATCATCACACTCCCGACCTCTGTGGGACAAGGGCAAAGACGAAGGACAATTATGGCAGACTTTGTAATATTACGAGATTCGACGGCTTATAACATCATCCTGGGGAGAAAGACCATCAACGACCTAGGGGCAGCTATCAGTACGAAACTACTGGTGATGAAGTTCATCACCGATGACGGATCCGTGGGATCCCTCCGGGGCGACTTGGAAACGGCGGTCGCTTGCGACCACGCCAGCCTTTCCCTCAGGAAAAAATCCAAGGAAGCGTCAGGGGTTTTCCTGGCCGACCTGGACGCCAGGGTAGACGACAAGCCCAGGCCAGAGCCAGAAGGAGACTTGGAAAAGTTCAAAGTCGGCGAGGAGGACGATAAATTCACATTCATAAACAGAAACCTCCCACACGGAATAAAGGGGCCTTTGATGGAGATGATCAGGGCTAATGCCGATCTCTTTGCCTGGACACCTGCCGACATGCCGGGAATAGACCCCCAGCTCATGTCGCACCACCTGGCCGTAAAGGCAGGGGCCAAACCAGTGGCCCAGAGAAGGAGGAAAATGTCGCAGGAAAGGGCGGACGAAGTAGCCAAGCAAACGGCCAGCCTCTTAGAAGCGGGATTCATCCGGGAACTGGATTACTCGACCTGGTTGTCAAATGTGGTTCTAGTCAAAAAACACAACGGGAGGTGGAGAATGTGCGTGGACTACTCTGACCTCAACAAGGCCTGTCCCAAGGACTGCTATCCCCTACCTAATATTGATGCGCTTGTCGACGCGGTGGCAGGGTACAGATACCTGAGCTTCATGGATGCCTACTCAGGGTACAATCAGATACCGATGCACCGACCCGACGAGGAAAAAACGGCGTTCATAACGCCAGGGGGGACCTATTGTTACAAGGTAATGCCATTTGGCCTAAAAAACGCGGGAGCCACATACCAAAGGTTGATGAATAAGATATTCAGCGAACTACTGGGCAAAACAGTGGAAGTCTATGTAGATGACATACTCGCAAAGACCGCCCGACCTGACGACCTCCTGAGTGACCTTAACGATGTTTTCTCGTCTCTACGACAACACGGCATGAGGCTTAATCCACTCAAATGCGCGTTCGCCATGGAGGCCGGGAAGTTCCTAGGCTTCATGATCACTCAAAGAGGAGTGGAAGCCAATCCCGAAAAAAGCCAAGCGGTCCTTCAAATGAAGAGTCCGGGTTGCATCAAAGACGTCCAGAGACTTGCTGGGAGATTGACAGCCCTGTCCCGTTTCCTCGGTGCATCGGCAGCAAGGGCCCTGCCTTTCTTCAATTTAATGAGAAAGGGAATGACGTTCGAATAGACACCAGCATGCGAAGAGGCATTCAACCACTTCAAGCAAATCTTGGCGGCACCACCAGTCCTTGGGAAACCCAGAGCCGGGGAATATCCTCCCGAAGGTTAAGACAATACTTCCAGAGTCACCGTATAGTTGTGAGGACAGATCAGGCGATTCGGCAAATACTGCAAAAACCTGATTTGGCTGGTAGGATGATGACCTGGGCCATCGAGCTCTCGCAATACGACCTACAGTATGAGCCTCGACACGCAATCAAGGCCCAGGCAATGGCAGACTTCCTGGTGGAGGTAACGGGCGATCCCTCCGAGGAAACGGGCACACGGTGGAGGCTCCATGTGGACGGAGCCTCCAACCAAACGTCCGGAGGAGCCGGGGTCATTTTGGAAAGCCCAGCAGGGGTCATCTATGAGCAATCGACCAAGTTCGAGTTTCCCGTGTCGAACAATCAGGCAGAATATGAAGCTCTCCTAGGCGGACTAATGCTGGCCCGGGAAGTCGGGGCGACGAGGGTCGAAGTATGCAGCGACTCCCAAGTCGTCACCTCGCAGATAAACGGAAGCTACCAAGCCCGGGACCCCCTCCTCCAAAAGTACCTGGAAAAGGTTAAGCAAATAACAGGCCAATTCCAAGAGGTCATTATCCAGCACGTTCCAAGAGAAAAAAACACACGAGCAGACCTTTTGTCGAAGCTTGCGAGCACAAAGCCAGGGTCGGGTAACCGGTCGCTCATCCAAGGCATGGTGAAGGAACCAGCGGTCGCCCTCCACCTGACGGAGTCGAGCCCCTCATGGCTAGACCCCATTACCAACTTCCTGGAACTCGGCAAGTTGCCCGAGGATGAGAAGGCAGCCAAAGCTTTAAGAAGGGAGGCGGCCAGATACGCAATCATACAAGGACAACTATTCAAAAAGGGACTCAGCCAGCCCCTATTGAAGTGCTTACACCCTGACCAAACGGACTACGTGCTCAGAGAAGTCCACGAAGGGTGTTGCGGACACCACATCGGGGGCAAAGCCCTAGCAAGGAAGCTCATCCGAGCAGGTTATTACTGGCCAACAATGATGAAGGACTCGAAGGAATTTGTCAGAAAATGCACGAAGTGTCAACAAAACGCCAACTTCCACAAAGCACCAGCCTCCGAGCTAAGCTCGCTAACGACTACACGACCTTTTGCACAATGGGGAGTCGACCTCTTGGGACCCTTCCCGGTCGGCCCAGGACAAGTCAAATATCTCATTATAGCCATTGACTACTATACCAAATGGGTAGAGGCTGAACCACTAGCCACAATATCGTCCTCCAACTGCCGGAAGTTCATGTGGAAGCAGGTGATAACCCGTTTCGTTATCCCGGAGGTCGTTATCTCAGACAATGGGACCCAGTTTACCGACAAGAAGTTCATGGAATTCCTCTCCGGCTTGGGAATAAAACAAAAGTTCTCCTCAATAGAACATCCTCAAACAAACGGGCAGGTAGAAGCCGCAAACAAAGTCATTCTTCTTGGTCTAAAGAAGCGCCTAGACAGTAAGAAGGGAAACTGGGCCGACGAACTCCCCTCCGTCTTATGGTCCTACCGGACAACCGAGCAAAGCGCCACGGGGGAAACCCCCTTTCGCCTAACATACGGGGTCGACGCGGTGATACCAGTCGAAATCGGCGAACCAAGCCCCCGACTACTACTCGCGGGCATGAGCGAAGGGGTCGAGAAAGATCTTATCGAAGAAACAAGGGAGATCGCTCACCTAACAGAAACGGCGCTGAAACAAAGAATAGCCCTGCGTTACAACGCAAGAGTCCTCAAACGAGACTTCGAAGAAAGGGACCTCGTCCTACGACGCAACGATATCGGCGTCCCGACCCCAGGGGAAGGCAAGCTGGCGGCAAACTGGGAAGGTCCCTACAGGGTTAGGGAGGTACTCGGTAAGGGCGCTTACAAACTCGAAAAACTTGACGGCAAGGAAGTACCCAGAACATGGAACGCAGGTAACCTAAAGAGGTTCTACTCCTGATCCACCGGCTCACCGACCAGGGAGTCTAGCCAAATAGTTAATATTTGCCCTGTCCACATAGTTAATTCATCTTGTTTGCTTACTTTGTCAAATACTTGCCCAACTGACGAATAGTTTTCACTTGTTCAAATTTCTTAATTGTTAAAACTTTTTTACTCCATGTCTGTTTCTCACGACCAAAACTTAAAACGGCACCCCGGGACTGATCACCCCGGGAGCCAGACGGCTCATACGCCTTAACCAACTCGACGACTACGCGACCGAATCGGTCCGAATTACTGCCAAATGCGAAAACGGCGAGACGGGCACAAGAAATAAGCCCGGCCAGAGTAAACGGTAACACGGTAACGGCAACACGACAAAATAATGAGACTAGCAAAAATCATAACAATCAAACGACGATAACTCATAAAGCGTCAACATACGGAACGGACAAGTAAATTGTTCAAGACAAATAAAACGACAAAATGTCAACAGGGTGCTCAGCAAATGCGCTACAAAATATCCTAAGTTACGAGACTTCATTTCCTCGGCATATCAACAATTTTCCCGTCTTGGATAGTTTTGAAAACACCAATTGACGACGTCTCGAAATCAGGAGCAGCAATCTTCAGCTGAGCTTTCAGGGCGTCCTCGGTCATCAAGATGGCATTCTTCCCTTGTTCCTTGGCCACCTTAAGCTTCTTCTTAAGCTCAACGGCCGCTGCCTTAGCGGCCTTCGCCTCCGAGATAGCCTGCTCCCGTTCCCTCTCCAACGCGACAACCCGACCCTGAGCGGCATTCAGTTGACCCTCCAATGTCATCTCACGCTCAAGAAGCCGGGCCACGGTCTCGTCGGACGCCTTCAACCTCTCCGCAACAAACGAGGACTTCTCCTCAGCAGCATTAAGCTTCCCCCCCATCTCGGACAGCTGACCCTGGAGGAGTTCAACTTGAGCCTTAAAATCATTGTTCGCCTTAACAGAAGACTCAAGCTTCCTCCGAAGCGCCTCCATACCGAATAACTCAAACTCGGCCTTCCGAGCTATCACGGCCCCACGAAGCAAGGTGCGATACATCCACCTCGCCTGCCCGGACAGCTCGGTTGCATGAAAATGCTCTTCTGTCCCCGGTATCAGTTGGGAATCAATGAACTTAGAAGCATCAAAATTCCTCTCCATTACGGTAAGGACCCCTTCCGGGCTAGAAGACATCTTTCGCTTCTTAGGAGTGTGGATAAGCTCCACGTCGCTATCCGGTTGAGGGGTGTGAGTCGCCTGCCCGTCAGCAGGTCCCTCCTCATGAAAAGGGGAAGCCTGACCCCCCAAGCCCTGCTTTCCCGACGCTTCGGTACCATGAGCAGGGGAAGCTTGGCCCGTCTTTTCCCCTGATGGGCCCTCCGACTTGCCGGCGTCCTTCTCTCCGGCATTCTCATCATCACTAGCATCAAAAAAGGTCTTCATCAGGTTCTCAAGACCAGTCACGGTAGCAGACATTTCCACTGCAATAAACAACAAGAACGTTAGCCGTCAAGCCGACAAACATAAAAAGCAAGAAACATATAAAAGGAACTCACGAATATAGCTCCGGCCGGCCTCCCGTTCACCCATGAGAAGGTGGGGGTTCACGGGATTCTTTTCAAAGATAGCAAGAAGAACGTCCGCTATCTGTTTATCTACAGCCGACAACCTCTTGTACGACACTTTCACAAAAGGATTCGACCCCGCGCCAAAGCTCCAGTAAGTCTGGATAAGGCGCTCCCCCTCTAACGACAACCAGAAGGGATGGCGACCCTTGACGGGACGAACCTTGAAATACTTATCTTTGAAACCATGGTAGGAATCCTCAAAAAGGCTAAAAATCTTCCTACCCTGGGCAGCACGGAAAGAAAGAAACCCTTTTCTTGCTTTCCCTTGTTTGGAGGGGTTGGTAAGGTTGAAATAAAAGAGAAAAACGTCCACCGACGCCGGTAGCTCCAAGTACTCGCAGACCATCTCGAAGCAGCGGATCGAAGCCCAGCTGTTCGGATGAAGTTGGGACGGGGGGACGGATATCCAGTTCAGCAGCGCCATTTGAAACTCGGAGAACGGTATCCGAACGCCAACTTGCGTGAACATGGACTTATAAAACCAGATCCAATCGGGGACGCGGGGGGAATGAAAATTGAGCTCATAAATACGCTCGTGAGGAAGCGGGACAATGGCCTCGTAGTTGGCCTCCTCGTCAGTACCCCCACACAGGTAACCGGCTTGCCGGAACTCCGTCAATTCCTCCAAGTCCATCTGGTTGGGTGAACTCCTTATATCGTCTGTCACCCAAGCATATGGGTCGTAAGCCGCAGCGGATCCGGAAGACCGGGAGACAACGCGAGGCATACCTACAGCGGGGTACCACTCCGTTAGTCTATGAGGTCGGGAGCCCGAAAAAACTCAGAAACTACGCCTTTCCAACTCAATCATGACCAGATACGGCTAAAAACTACGCCTACCTCACAAACCACCCAAAAAAGCCTATCCTGGAATGGTACCCCTTTCCTAACCCACCTATCCCAACACTGGAAAAACCTCTTAACAAAAATAAAACTAGCCATGCAGTAGATGCAAACAACAAATCACACAACAACAGAGCATAACGCAGATACCAGAAGAAAGAAACCAGAAGATTACCTGGAGCGATGAAGGAAATCTGGGCTGGAAGTTGAAGCAGGAAGGAGTTCGCGCAGGAAGCTTTGGATGTTAGGGAGAGAAGAAGTTAGAAATGATAAGAGTGGGAGGTGGATAGGGAGAAAACTGTTTAAAAACCACCCCCAAAGAAGCGCGAAAGGAAGCAGGGGTAAGATAGTCTTTGCGCACGGGTTTTTTCAAATCATTATGAGCATTAAATGCCCAGCGCGGAGAACGAAACGGCAAACAGATGCCACAGCAGATCAAGAGACACGCGCACAAGAGACGCGTCCCTCCCACAATCCGCCGACCCAACGACAACGCACGAAGGTAAACGTCACGCGCCACCCATGGCCCCCACGACCATCGCTGACGCGTCGGGGGCACTGTTACGGCCTGGCCCAAAACTCACATGGGTCAACCCGACCCGAGTTCTCGCCGGCCCAATGGTGCGCCCTCCACCCGACCCGGACACGCGTCCCGTACGGCTTGCACACAGCCGTGGGACAACACCTTTGAGAGTGTGGGCCTGCCCACTGGAAGGGCCCACTACTGACATGTATATAAGGGGGAGACTGTAGAATTGAAGATTAAAAAGTTTAACTAATAAAAAAAATTTTAAGTATTCTCTATGTTCTTGAGTATTTTTGTAATTTTATAAAATTCATCACTTCTTATGAATTTTCATTTAATTCTTTGATGTACTTTATGTTAAGATACAATACAAAACAATCATATTGATTTACTCCATTCTCATTCCATAAAACAAGTACAAAATTGATGATCTATGAAACTAAATTAAAGTTTAAAATATTTACTTTCTAATGGTATCTGAGATGTAAGTATTTATATACGTTTAGAAAATAAAATAGATTATAAAAAGTGGAGTGTCACGAACATTCAACATTTTACTTTACAAAAATAGAAGATAAAGTGATCATATCTTAAAAACTTTAATTATTTAAATGTATCTTATTCTATTTAATACAAGCTTTCAAATTCTATAAGAAGATATACTCAGCATGAAAAGGAGTACACACATTAAAAAAAAGAGTGCCAGGGGCCAGCAACTTTTGTGATTTGTAGCCATCAAATAGTCATCAATGATGATTTTAATGGTGTGAGATTGGTGTGAAATTTCATCAAATAATTCACTTTTTCTTGTTGGTTACATGCTGGCCAGAATTTAAAAAAGTTGCTGGTCACCTAGACTTTTCCTAAAAAAAATTTAAGAATTGAAGATTAAAAAGTTTAGCTAATAAAAAAAATTTAAGTATTCTTTATGTTGTTGAGTATTTTTGTAATTTTATAAAATTCATCACTTCTAATCAATTTTCTTTTAATTCTTTGATGTACTCTATGTTAAGATACAATTCAAAACAATCATCTTGATTTACTCCATTTTCATGTCAAGTCTCGAAGTTTGAAACAAAATTTTGGGGCCAAAAATTCAATATAAAAATTTAAGATCAAACTCATCTGATGCAACTCTTTGAATTTTTTAAGGTCTCACTTTTTTCGTGATTCATTAAAGTAGAAGAACTATTTATAGGTGTTGATATTATAGAAGTTATATGTTTTTCTTTTTGAATATTAGTCTTCCTCTTAAAAAATGCATCAATTCTTTGATTTTTCATTATTATTTTGTATAAAAATTTAAATATATATCCTATAAAATATGTAAAAAAAAATAGAAAGATAAATATTAAAATTTATAATATTTATTAATATTTTTTATCATATAAAAAATTAAATTAAATAAACAGTAATATATAAAATAATATTAAATTAAATAAATAAATAATACCTAATTTTAGAATGAGAAACAAAACATATTTTTATAATGAAAAACAAAACAGCAAGCATGGTGATTTTTGTTAGATAACTTTTTTTTTGTTAGATGCGTTGTCAAGTCAATAAAGACTCATTCTAAAAATTATTATGCAATAAAAGCATAACCTTTTTTTTGTTAAATGTGTTGTGAAGCCAATAAAGGCCCACTCTAAAAATTATTATACAATAAAAGCATGAGATATGATTTAAATTTGGGTATCCTAAATTATAGTAAAATATTTAAGCCAACTAAATTATTCTTTATTTTTTTTAAAATTATTACTAATTTTTTTATAAAAAATTTTGGAGACATGGCCCCATTGCCATAAAACAAGCACAAAATTGATAGTTTACGAGACTAAATTAAAGTCTAAAATGTTTATTTTATGATAGTATCTGAGATGTAAGCATTTATGCACGTTTAGAAAATAAAATAGATTATAAAAGATGGGTATCACAAACATTTAGTATCTTACTTTACGAAAATAGAAGATGAAGTGATTATATTTTAAAAATTTTAATTATTTAAATACATCTTGTTCTATTTAATACAAGCTTCCAAATCTTATAAAAAGATATTCTCAACATAAACAAGAGTACACACATAAAAAAAATGAAGAATTGAAGATTAAAAAGTTTAGCTAATAAAAAAAATTTTAAGTATTCTTTATGTTGTTGGGTATTTTTGTAATTTTATAAAATTCATCACTTCTTATCAATTTTCATTTAATTTTTTGATGTACTTTATGTTAAGATACAATACCAAACAATCATATTGATTTACTCCATTCTCATGCCATAAAACAAGCATAAAACTGATGATTCATGAGACTAAATTAAAGTCTAAAATGTTTACTTTCTAATAGTATCTGAGATATAAACATTTATACATGTTTAGAAAATAAAATAGATTATAAAATGTGGGTGTCACGAACATTCAAAATCTTATTTTACAAAAATAGAAGATAAAGTGATCATATCTTAAAAATTTTAATTATTTAAATGTATCTTGTTCTATTTAATACAAGCTTTCATATTCTAAAAAAAAGATATACTCAGCATGAAAAAAAATACACACATTAAAAAAAAAAGAATTGAAGATTAAAAAGTTTAGATAATAAAAAAAAATTAAGTCTTATTTATGTTGTTGAGTATTCTTGTAATTTTATAAAATTAATCGCTTCTTATCAATTTTCATTTAATTCTTTGATGTACTTTATGTTTAGATACAATACAAAACAATCATCTTGATTTACTCCATTCTCACGCCATAAAACAAGCACACAAATATTTAAGACCTTGGCCTACTACATCCATCATGGCTCAAAATAAATGAATGTGATCCAAGCTCTAGAAGCAGAATATTAATTGAAGGTCCATCAAGATATGCAACTCATGCCATATGTTACTGCAAAAAATATCATTATTCATTAAGCATTGTATTAGAGCTTAATACAGAAAATTTAATTACTTTAGTGTAAGGATTGATTATTCATATCCTTAGGAGATTTGTTCCTACATGCAATGCAATGATTCATGGCTTTATTAATAACTGAGAAAGTAGACAACCCCATGCCAGGTACGGTCCTTTTTTATCATCATTGAGTGCAACCAACCAAAATAACATTTGTCATCACTCACTTACACTTCGTATCCTCTGCCATTTTATTACCACTACACAATTTTGGAACCTTGTCTTTTACAAAATACTAATTAGTATAATTACTATTTTCTCGTTCTTAAATTAATAGTCTCTTTCAGTTTTTTGTTCATTGAAAAAACTAAGATTTTGAAAGAAAAAAATTTATCTAAATACATCAACTTTTTAATAAACCAAAATAGTATAATTTTGGTGTTCCTATTTTACCTCACAAGTAAATTGTTTAGAGAGTCTAGTGTCAAGTAATTTATGCCCTTTGAATTTCGGAACAACATTGTCCTTTGACAGTTGACACAGTGATATCTTTTTCGGATAAGATAGAAATTTACAAAAAAAAGCCTAAAGAAAGTTTAAAAATCCAGCGCTGACCCTATGCAAGCAAATGTTATATAACGAGAAACAAATCTATGATAACGTGTAAAGGATTTTTGGTTGAAATCCTTCCAAACCCTTGTCAAATTTGAGAGCAAGTTATCTATCATATGTGGCAATATTTTAGAGGTACAATTTTATATAAATGGGACCGCGTCTATTAGTCCTGAGAGAAAAAATTAGGAATTTTTTTTAAGAGAAATTTGTAGTGATTAACAACTTTTAGTAATTTTTGTCATCATTTAGTTAGTACATATATTAAATTGTCTTTAATAAATAAATTTTATTAATTTATGTATGTAAATTTTAAAAAATATAAATATAAAATGTATTTATTTATGTGTAATTGTGTATAGAATTTTGATAAATATAAATACAAAGTATATATTTTTATGTGTAAAACGTGTATAAATATGAGTATAAATTACTGTTAGTTGAGTGTTGGCCAAAAATAATAATATTTACTGAGAATGTAGCATTGTTCTTTTTTTTTTTAATTCGTTAATCTTTAAATTTTTATTATTTTATTGGTTGATTGCTTGTTTAAATTTTTATTTTTTATGATTCATATATAACTGTAGGCTTCATTTCATATGCTTAGGTCCCCTAGTGGTAAATTACTTAAAAAAATGAAAAAAAGGTATTAAGTTGAAGGAGGTGGAATTGACAAAATTGACTTAAGAGAAACAATGAATGTGGTTAGTCTTTAAGATGGAAGGCAAGCCAGTCAAAGATATGGACGCATGGTTAGGCTTATGCTTAGAAAAGCTCATGTTAAAGTCATAATATCACACATTCACACGCATAACGTGAGACCATATAGATTGAAAATTTAGTCCTCCTAAAAAGGTACTAGCTAAAAAAAATCAATGACAACAAAAGCTCAGATTGTTACTTAATTAATGCAATTTTTTATTTTTGTCTTCATTATTGGGAGTCATCTCCAAGTAGGATTAGCTCGTATTATATGACCGACTTCCAACGATGCAAACGCTGGAAAATTTTGACGTCTAGCATGGTCCTGCCACAAATGTGTTAGTTCATTGGAGCGAGCTCATAAGGTTTTTTCGTCCACACAGTAACACCAAATCAATTAAGAAAAAATAAGAACCACACTCCAATTTCAGCGGAGCCTATTACACTATTTAGTTCTCTCTGATTCATATATGTGGAAATTGACAGGCCACACATCCCACGTATTCAACTTCCAACTTTCATGTTCAATCAAAACTTTTTCAATCTTTTCTCAAGCAATATGCAGAATATATTAGGAAATGCAAAATAACCCTAGTTAATGAATGAATACGTTATAATAACAACAATTTATAATGCGACTATATTACATATACATTAAAATTAACTGCTAAAATTAACTACTAAATAATATATATTTATATATAATATAGTGACTAATTTTAGTGATTAATTTTAATGTATAAATAATATTTTTATTTATAATAGAACATTCATATACA
>NC_029785.2:126096518-126101840 GCF_000816755.2 Arachis ipaensis | reverse complement strand
ACATAATTTATTTTTTTTTGTCATTATTTTTAGTTATTAATTTAATTTTTTTTAATTTAATAATTAAAAATAATAAATTATGCTAATTTTCTAAGGTTCTGATCCTAATCCTTAAAAACGATATATATCCAAAAAGTGGCTAATAACTATCTCTAACGAACGAACTATGATGAGTGAAATATTTAAATATTTAATGCGAGGCTTCTGAAGAAGATATTTCTAAAGAGAATTATATAATTTTTTTTTATTGTCCTTGCGCCGCCATCAAGCATAACCATTAAGAGGAATTTCGTCACTAATTAATATTACAACAAAAGTTGTAGTAGTGACAAACAAGCATGAGGAATGCTCCCTTATTGCCAAATGTGGCATAACGTAGTTTACAACAATTGGTGGCGAAATAATTTTGTTTAAAACAATATTTATCTACAACTATAACTAATCCATTTGCTTCCAACCATACAAATATACACATGGTGCCAAAATAGCCAAGGCATGCTTAATCAACATGGGATTAAATTATATTAAAAAAAACACACACACACAATATACCCACCATTCATTTGAAGAAAACATCTAGTTTCTTCATTACCCTAATTAAACACCGCCATGGAGAAAACACAAAATAAAGAGAACCTAGAGAACACCGTAAAAAGGAATTTGGAGTGAAGTGGGGAGAGAGAGCATTTTTTCTGCGCCTTTTGCTTTAATCGAAGCCACTGCTTTCGCCGACCTCGTTCTTGGCGACACCCACCCATCCCCATCTATACTTTCATTTTCTATTTTCTATTCCATTTACTTATCAGATTATTTAACTATTATAATGATACTCCATAATCACGTTTACGGTCACCAAGTACATACTATTATCGCGTTAGTATTATAGTTTAATCTGGAGGCATTTTTTCGGATAACCACTGTATAATATAATAATTGAAATAAAATTGATGTGCAGGGCATGCAGTTTGAAAGAATTAAATTGGACCACTATATATTTTTTTTTCCTGAAAGGTGTTTCGTCATCACCGGCAACTGCAGCATTGACATAATCGACACACCGCCCAATTACTTTGATGCCATACAAACATGCCCAACGGTGCTCTCACAGCACCTTTCCATTTCATTCCAACAACGAAACGACGTCGTTTAGTGGACAACCTTACAACATTCGAACATGTTTTGCTCACACTTTCCTAATGCCTGCTACACTACTAGCCAGTAGCCACTAAAATATTAATACTTAGCAGTATTACTAAGAGGTTAATTTATAAAAAAGAAAATAAAACATATTCAGTTAGAAATGGTATCAAATTTACTAACTACAGTCGTAGATAGGAAAATGAAATGAAAGCTCCGTTGAATTAAAGGGTGAAAGAAAATAAAAGAAATTCGTTCAACAATAACAAACAGAGAACTATAAAAGACATTCTCGATTGAAGTGGCCTACAAAGCATCAATCAATCAATCAATCAGCAGACATAACAATCAATGATCCGATCATCTCAGAAACAACAAAACCCAAAAAGGGAAGAAATGTGTATGATGAGAACAAATTGAAACCACAGAATAGTAGGTTGATGATTAAGTATGAACTAATTGTGATTGTAACAAAAGTAATCACCTAGAGCAAACAAAAACCAGACTACTATGTCTTTTTGTACATCGAAGGGGGTAGTGATTAACAATAATAATGTACAAAAATAGATAAATAAAGGAAAAAAAAGAAAGGGCAAGGACTAATTAAACCCACCTTTAATTTGCTCTATTCATGTTCCTTTTATTTGATTGTCTACTACTCACTACTGCCCCTGACCCCAACCACCCCAAATCTTGTCTCCAATGAAACTCACTAACCTCCTAACTGGACCTTTCTCCTCACCACCTTCAACCCCAACATCACCGCCGCCGTCATCAGCTTCATCGTCAACACGACCAGCCCCGCCACTTTTACTACTCTCCGCCGCAGATTCCATGGGTTCATCAGATACCAGCGCCAACTGCTCGGGCTTGCTCTTACAAGGACCCTTCTTGTTCCTCTTGTCTTTCTTCTTGTTCTTCGGGGACTTGTTATTGCTCTCTAACCAGGCCTCATAGGCGTCGATAATTTCATGTATGCGTCGTTGATTAGGAGAGTTGTCCCACCTTTCCCAGTAAATCTTGTAGCAAATGAAGCAGCCGCAGTTATACAGAGGCGGATGGTTACCCTCCACAACCACCTTCTGGCTGTTGCCGTTATTGGTGGTGGTGGTGGTGGTGGTGGTGGTGGTGCGGCGAGGTTTGGGGTTGGAGGAAGAGGGGCTAGAGGAAAAGGGGCATGTTAGGAGATAAGCAAGGACTTCTAAATCTTGAGGAGAAAGAGCGACGGTGAGAGTGAGGATGGCGGGTGGCAAGAAGGCGAGGTGGTGGTCTGATATTACCGGCGGCGAGGGATGCACCGTTCCTTTACGATAGAGCTTCTTCATGTTTTCTTGGTTTTCGGTCAACTTGAAGTTGTTCAGCCTCGACAGTTCCAAGAGCTGAAGATTAAAAAAAAAAGGAAAAGAAAAGACTTTGGAGTTTGAAGGGTAGATGAGGTTTTATTCTGATTCTGTGTAGAGAAGAGGGAGAAAGAGAGAAATAAATGGGTGGGAAGAGAGAGAGAGAGAGGGAAATGAAGAGATGCTATTGCAATCGGTATCTGAGAGTATTATAGTAATAGTAATATTAATTAATGTGTTGTGGTAATTAATGTAATATAATGAAATTGTTAATGGAGTATACATTGGGAAGGGGTAGTGCTCACGTGTGATGCGGTTCTTCATCACTTCCTGCTCCTCTGCTATACCTGCCACTCGATACTTATTTTTTAAAAGAAAAAATTATCAAACTATTAGTGAAATTTACAAATACTAATAAAAATATTTATAAATTAAGAAAATTAACATTGTATTTATAAAAAATGAGTTTCGTATAATGAAGGGTTAAGTATGATTTTTGTTTTTAATGTAGAGATCGAAAATTTATTTTGTTTTTGGCCTTTTTTTCGCTACAAAATAGTCTCAAAGATTTCAGTTTGTTTTAAAATCATCTTTTTTACTAATTTTTTATTTTTATTACCAAATTACTCCTAACTAAAAAAATTTAAAAAAAAAAGAAAAAAAAGAAAGAGACGAGGGAGGGAGAAAGAGAATCAAGGGGTGGTTGTTTCCAGTGAAGAGAGAGGAGGAGAAAGGTTGCTGCTCCACGCTGCCGCCGTTGCTCCTCGCCACCGCCGTTGCTTCTTTCTTCCTCAGCACATACACTAACGGCAAGAGAGGAGAGAGCAGAGGGAGAGAGAAAGAGAAGAGATGAACGAAGCCCTCTACAGCGCCCTCCTCGTGGCGATTTGTAGCCCGCCAACACCGCATCCCTGTTCACCGCCGTAGCCCCTCCTCCCTCACCACCGCCGCAACCCTTCCCCTCTGTTTCAATTTTTTATTCCTTTTTTCTTTAATTTTTCAAATTTAAAGGATTCCATTGTTGTTGTTGTTGTTGATACTTCTGGTTGCTTCTGTTTATTCCTTTTATTCCATTGTTGTTGTTCATGCTTTGGTTACTTCTGCTTCTGTCTGCTTCTGTTTTTGCTTCTGCTTTTAGTTCTATTTTTGTTATTGCTCTGATTTCATTATCTATTATTATTGTTTTTGTTGTTTTCTGATTGTTGTTGTTTGATTGTTGTTATTTTGCTTCTGGTTTCTATTTTTGCCTGCTTCTATTTCTGCGTTTGCACTTCTGCTTCTGCTTCTGGTTAATGTTGAGGAAGAAGATTGAGGAAGAAGAGGAGAGGGGGGGTATTTTCGTCCGAAGGACGATTTTAAAATTAAGTTAAACCTTTGGGACCATTTTGAAGCGAAAAAAAGGCCGATGACGAAATAAATTTTCGACCTCTACATTAGGGACCAAAATCGTACTTAACCCTATAATAAAATTATTTAAATCTTAATTTTTTGTTTATTTTTTAATAAAATTTCTAAACTACTCCACCCTCAACTTCAACTCCACCGCCATAAATCTCTCATTTTCTACTCAACTCCATCGGCTTTTCTCTGGCATTTTCCATTGCACTCAAATCTCTCATTCCCACGGCCTTCCTCATCGCGCTCACAGCCTTCATTTTCTACTCCCGCTTTATCGTCTCCATGCTCCTCCTCAACTATCTCGGAGACCTCTAGCTCACCGCAGAGCATCACCCACCCTCTCAAGCAAGCCTCCCTCGATGGCTCCCTCCTCCGCCTCTACGTTGCCGGTGTTGCCGCTAGCTCCACCGCCTCCAATCTCTTCATCCTCCTCTTTGGTCTTGATGACAAAGCGAAAGTAATAGGAAGCCTCCTCGATGGCAACATCAGCGTCGGATCGAACAAGAGCTCCAAGACGTAGCTGGAGATGTGAGGCAGACAGCGGAGCTTTTTTCCAGCGACGGCTACAATACCGACACCAAATTGAATGCTGATGCTGCGCTTTCGGGACAGACAAAATGATCCTTTATAATGGGAGCTCTAGATAGTAACACAACAGAGGATTGTAGCATTAAGATTAATAACAAAATCAACCAATATTAATGAAGAATTAGAGAAAAAACTATAAAGGAATAGTTTTTTATCGTTTCAATTATTTTTCTTTGTTTTTTTTCTTAATTTGAAAGGCTTTCTTTGTGTGAAGGGATGTGGTAAAAAAATGAGAAAGAGCTCACCATACTAGGTTTTTCTGTTAGAAACTAATTGAGGTCCTCCATCATCATCACTACTATTGATTTTAGCCTGGTCTATTGTAGGAATAGTTTTGGACTTCATGACAAGAATTTTAAAGCTGCAGGTTGAATTATGAAAGGTTAAAAAAGTGACTTGAGATTAAGGGTAGAGTAGTTTAAAAATTTTATTAAAAAAATAACAAAAAATTAGGGTTTGAATATTTTTATCATACGAAACCCATATTCAACGAGTATAGTATTAATTTTTTTATTAGTTTATGGGTATTTTTCTGAACGTTTGTAAATTTCACTAATATTTTTGATAGTTTTTCTTTTTTAAAAAAAATTTTAGCTAATGACATGTGTACGTTAAACTTATCTTTTATATATTGTTTTATAAAAAGTTTCTTTTTTAATTAATAGCATCTGATGTAATCTAAATAAAATAGGAAAATTTTCAAGTATGTCGTCATATCGGTGTTTCAGTGATTTTTAACCGTTGATCTTAATTATAAAAAATATATAAAATATATATAATTAAGATCAACGGTTAAAAATCACTGATACACCGGTATGACGATACACTTGAAAATATTCCAATAAAATAACGTGTGTAC
>NC_029785.2:126070562-126096421 GCF_000816755.2 Arachis ipaensis | reverse complement strand
TGATAAAATAAAAACTAAAATTTATTTAATTTATAAAAATATAATATTTCTTACTTAATAAAAAATATTTTAAAATAAATCCTCTTTTAGCTAAAATTAATATCTATTAACACTAATAGTGTAAGTAATTATACCAAATTTTATTTATTGATTTTGTAAAGTATTTATGGTATAGATTTATTCCATAAACACACATATTCTCTTATCTCAATATTAATTATTTGCTTAAACATATCAAATATATTTTTTTAATATTAACTTGATAGTTTATTTTTCTATATCTTACGCAAGAGATTAAATTTAATTTAAGGGTAAATGGCATTATTAAGCCAGCTTGCATCATAATTTACGTGATTAAGCCAAACGAAAAAATGAGAAATGGATCAACTAAAAGCATGTCTCTATATAATTTGAATCAAACCTATTTGTTCATACCTTGGGTCGAGCTATGCGACCCGGGCTGATTGAAGACAAAAGCGACTGACTTCTTCAGGTTGGGTCGCCCCGACCTCTCCTTTAAAGAGTTCGGCCAAATCGCTATAAGAGGCCCAAGCAGGCCCAAACAAAGGGACACAGCCCAATCTAAAGGTAGCCAAAGCCTAGAAAGATAAAGGCGGTTCCCCTTAAAGATAAGATGATTTCACTCAAAGATAAGATAAGATAACTAACTTATCTCAAAGAAAGGTCACTCTCCGCTACTATAAATAGACTAGAGCATCCAGGTATAACTCATACTCTGATTCTACACAAAATACCTGCTCAAAGCCCATGCTAACTTAAGCATCGGAGTCTCTTGCAGGTACCACCACCCTCCGGTGATCAAGGATCAGCAGCACCACCAGATTCAACAAGTCGGACACGACAGCTCCGGCCACCGTAGCAGATCTCATCCGAGATCGACCTTCAGTTTCAGGTAACCCTCGGAACATTGGCGCCGTTGCCGGGGACCTGGAAGTCATTCCATCATCATGGCAGACAACCTTGACAACGACCACAACTCTGATTTGGAAAACAAAACGCCGCATAAGAACGCGAACATCACACCAAAAGATACATCTCAACCAAATGGAGATAAGCATTCGCCAAATACAAAAATCCTGGATGCCCTACAAGCTCAACAGGATCGTCTCAAACAGCTCAAAAAAGAGGCTGAGCATTAACGAGAAGCCGAGAGGGACCTCCGAAGAGAAACTAGACGACGCCGAGAGCTAGAGAACAAGCTCTTAAAGCTCGAGGCTGATCTCAAGGCTAAAACCGTTCAGTCCAATTACGATGATAGCTCCGACAAGGACCAAGATTCCTTCACCAAAGAGATCATGAAAGCTAAAGTTCAAAGGATTTTAAAGCTCCCGACATGACCTCATACGACGGTACCTCTGATCCAAGCCATCATCTCAGCAATTTCAGAAGCAGAATGTATCTCACTGATGCCTCGGACGCTATTCGATGCAAAGCCTTTCCGACTACCCTAACAAAGACAGCAATAAAGTGGTTCGACAGTTTACCTCCTAGATCCATCACAAGTTTTGACGACTTAGCCAAATTCCTTGCCAGATTCTCCATCTAGAAGGACAAAGCCAAACACGTCCCAAGCCTATTAGGGATCAAGCAAGGAGATCGGGAAAGTCTTCATAACTACATGGAAAGATTCAACAAAGCGTGTCTGGACATACAAAGTCTGCTAATAGAAGCAGCCATCATGGGTCTCATCAATGACCTGCAAGAAGGACCTTTTAGTCACTCCATATAAAAAAAGCACCCAACATCTCTGAACGAGGTACAAGAACGGGCAAAAAAGTATATTAACATGGAGGAGAATTCTCAATTAGGAGAATTCTCGATTAGAAGAAATCTCAAAACCTGGATTCTCCTACCCCTCTCGGGACAAGGATAAAGAGTCTAAGAAAAAAGAAGATCAACTCAGTGAGAAGCCTAGAAAATACCACAATTACACCCCTCTTCGGGTGTCTCTTGTGGATGTTTACTGAGAAATATGCAACATTGAGAAAATTTCACCACCCCGCCCAATCAAAAACAAAAAAGGAGGGGAAAGTCGGGCAGAGTAATGCGAATACCACCAAATTTACGGACATCCTACTAACGAGTGCTTCGACCTAAAAAATGTCATAGAGAAATTGGCAAGAGAAGGGCAACTAGATCGGTACTTAGCAAACAAAGTGGATGAACCAAGAAAAAGAAGAAGGGATGAAGAGGTCGGACAGGTTGAACGACCACCCCACACTCCCGAGAGACATGTTCAAATGATAAATGGAGGATTCGCAGGAGGAAAGGTCTCTAAATCATCTCGCAAAAGACACCTTAAAGAGGTATATTGTTCATACCCTGGGTCGAGCTATCCGACTTGGGATGATTGGCGACAAAACGACCGACCTCTTCAGGTCAGGCTATCCGACCTCTTCTCAAAGAGGTCGGCCAAATCGACAGGAAAGCCCAATAAAGGTCCCAAATAGAGGAACACGACCCAAATCCACAGGCCGTCCAAGCCTATAGAGATAAGGGCGGTTCCCTTGAAGATAAGCTGACCTCAACTCAAAGATAAAGATAAGATAAGATAACTAACTTATCTTATCTAGAAAAGGTCACTCTACAACCACTATAAATACACTGGAGCACCCAGGTATAACTCATACTCTGATTCTACAACAAACCTGCTTAATACCCGTGCTAACTTAAGCATCAGAGTCTCTTGAAGGTACCCCCCACCCTCCGGTGATCAAAGATCAGAAGTGAAGCCAGTCCAACAAGACGGACACAACAACTCCGGCCGCCACCAGCCAGCCGGACACGTCATCTCCGACCAGTACAGAAGATCTCATCCGAGATCGGCCTACAGTTTCAGGTAACCCTCGGAACATTGGCGCCGTTGTCGGGGAACCTGGAAGTCATCCCATCATTATGGCAGACGACCATGACAACAACCATGATTCAGATCTAGAGGACAGAACGCCGCACAAAAATGCGGACGCTACACCAAAAGATACTCCGGAATCTAACGGAGACAAAAACTCATCACATCCGGGAGTAATAGAAGCACTTCAAGATCGTCTAAAGCAACTTGAAAAAGAAAGCCAGCATCAACGAGAAGTTGGCAAGGATCTACAAAGAGAGGTAAGGAGACGTCGAGAGCTAGAAGATAAAATCCTACAACTCGAAGTCAATCTCAAAGAAAAGGCTACCCGAACCACCCCTGAGGACAATTCACGCAAAGATCAAGATCCATTCACTAGGGACATCATGAAAACTAAAATTCCTAAGGATTTCAAACTCCTGGATATGACTCTGTATGATGGCACTACAGATCCCAACCATCACCTCAGCAACTTCAGAAGCAGAATGTACCTCACCGACGCCTCGGACGCTGTTCGCTGCAAAGCTTTTCCAACGACCCTCACGAAGACAGCAATTAGATGGTTCGACAACTTACCTCCTAAGTCTATCTCAAGCTTTAACGACCTAGCCAAAAAATTTCTGGCCAGATTCTCCATCCAAAAAGACAAGGCCAAGCACGCCCCCAGTCTACTAGGAATCAAGCAAGGAGATCGGGAAAGTCTTCGCAACTACATTGAGAGATTCAACAAAACATGCCTAAACATACAAAGCTTGCCAACAGAGGCCGCCATCATGGGCCTCATCAATGGCCTACGAGAGGGACCTTTCAGCCAATCTATATCGAAGAAATATCCCACATCTCTGAATGAGGTGCAGGAGCGAGCAGAAAAATATATCAACATGGAAGAAAACTCTCAGTTGGGAGAAACCTCAAAATCCGGATTCTCCTACCGAGACAAAGATAAAGAATCCAAAAAGAAGGAAGATCGACAAGGGGAGAAAATTAAAAAATATCATAATTACACCCCTCTTAGGGTATCCCTGGTAGATGTCTACAAAGAAGTCTGCCACACGGAAAAGATACCCCCAGCTCGACCACTCAAAGATAAAAGAGGAGGAGGAAATCGGAACGAATACTGTGAATATCACCGAGTCCGAGGGCATTCCATCAACGAATGCTTCTACTTAAAAAACATCATAGAAAAATTGGTAAGAGAAGGAAAACTAGATCGGTTTCTGGCTATCCGAGATGATGATCAAAGAAAGAGAAGAAGGGATGAAGACGTCGGATGAATCGAACGATCACCTCGTACACCAGAAAGACATGTCCATATGATACACGGAGGATTTGCAGGAGGAGGAATCTCCAAATCATCCCGCAAAAGATATCTCAAAGAAGTATATCATGTTGAAGGAAAGGAGGAAGCTCCCGACATTCCTGCAATCACATTCACCAAAGAAGATGCATCCGGTATCATCTCAGGACACGACGACCCCATGGTCATCACCATCATACTGGCAAACGCCAATCTCCACCACATATTAATAGAACAAGGGAGCTCCACTGACATCTTATTCAAAACTGCCTTCGACAAGCTCGGCTTAGAAGAAAAGGAGCTTAGAGCATACCCTAACAGCCTGTTCGGACTGGGAGATACCCCAGTACAACCGCTGGGATACGTGTCACTACATACAACCTTCGGAAATGGGAACCAATCCAGAACACTCAAGATAGACTACATCGTGGTCGACGTGAGTTCAGCCTACAATGCCCTAATAGGTCGGACAACACTAAATCAAATCGGCGCAATAGTCTCAACTCCGCATCTATGCATGAAATTCTCAACTACAGAAGGGATAGCTACAATATAAGCAGATCAAAAGATAGCACGCCGCTGTTATAACGAAAGTCTAAACCTCAGAGGCAGAGGAGAAGAGTTCCATACAATTGAGCTCGGTGGAGTTCAGAGACGTGAAGAACTCCATCCACAACCCGAAGGAGAAATAGAGAAAGTTCAGATCAGGGATACCTCGGACAAAACAACTAATATTGGCACGATCCTGAAGGGAGACGCAAAAGAATTACTAGTACAGTTCTTACGCGATAATGTCAATCTCTTCGCATAGAAAACTGCAGACATGCCAGGCATAGACCCCAAGCTAATGAGTCACAAGTTGGCGGTCTATCCAGGATCTCGGTCGGTACAGCAAAGACGAAGAAAACTTGGGCCAGAACGATCCCAAGCTGTGGAAGAACAGGTACAAGCACTACTGGAGGCAGGATTCATAAGAGAAGTCAAGTATCCACTATGGCTAGCTAACGTCGTCTTGGTGAAAAAATCAAATGGGAAACGGCGAATGTGCACCGACTACACCGACCTCAACAAAGCCTGCCCAAAAGATTCTTACCCACTCCCAAGTATCGACGCTCTGGTAGATGCTTCATCCGGATATAGATACCTCTTGTTTATGGATGCATATTCCGGATACAACCAAATCCCCATGTATCCACCAGATCAAGAAAAGACCTCATTTTTGACGCCAAAAGTAAATTACTGCTACATTGTAATGCCTTTCGGTCTCAAAAATGCGGGAGCTACGTATCAAAGGCTAATGAATAAAGTCTTTTCAGATCATATCGGAAAAATCATGGAAGTCTACGTGGACGACATGTTAATAAAGACACAAAGTGAAGAGACATTATTGTCCGACCTGGCCCAAGTGTTCAACACTATAAGGAAGCATGACATGCGCCTCAATCCCGTAAAATGCACTTTTACAGTAGAAGCAGGCAAGTTCTTGGGTTTTATGCTCACACAAAGAGGAATTGAGGCAAATCTGGATAAATGCCAGGCCATACTCAACATGAAGAGCCCAACTTGTGTCAAAGAAGTACAACAACTCAACGGGAGATTGGCAGCCTTGTCCAGGTTCCTAGCGGGATCAGCGATAAGATCCCTTCCTTTCTATGCCACTCTAAGGAAAGGAAAGAACTTCGAATGGACAATAGAATGCGAGCAAGCCTTCCAGGATTTCAAAAGTTTCCTGGGATGACCACCTATCCTAACTCGACCACGAAAGGAAGAACCACTCATATTATACCTTGCGGTAGGAAGTCGGACAGTAGCCTCAGCACTAGTTCGAGAGGACGACAAAGGGCAACAACATGTATACTTCATTAGTAAAGCGCTGCAGGGATCCGAGTTGAACTACCAAAAAATAGAAAAGTTTGCATATGCTCTCATACTGACATCTCGACGACTACGCCCGTACTTCCAGGCTCGCACCATTAAGGTCTGGACCGACCAGCCCATAAAAGGGATACTGCAGAAAACAGATCTAGCAGGCAGAATTTTACAATGGGCAGTCGAGTTATCCGAGTTCGACCTCCAATATAAAGCTCGGACAACCATCAAATCACAATACTTGGCCGACTTCATTGCAGAATTCACAGATACCCTAGAAACCCCCACAGAATGGAATCTCTATGTGGACGGGTCTTCAAATAAGACTAGAAGCGGCGCAGGTGTGATAATAGAAAGCAACCAAAGAACCCAAGTTGAGCTTTCCCTCAAATTTGGGTTCCCGGCCTCAAACAACCAGGCAGAATATGAAGCGTTACTAGCTGGTTTGAAGCTGGCTAAGGAGGTTGGAGCTCAAAAACTCAACATCTTCAACGACTCACAAGTAGTCACCTCACAGATAACAGGGAGCTACCAAGCCAAAGATCCCACAATGAAAAAGTATTTGGATAAAACCAAGGAACAGCTCGGACAACTCGGGGAATATAAGATCTGCCACATACCCCGCGAACAAAATGCCCGAGCTGATGCATTCTCAAAGCTAGCCAGCACCAAACCAGGGGCAACAATAGAAGCCTCATCCAGGAAATGCTACAGAACCCGTCAATCTCGAAAGCGGAAAAAGTCTTAACTATAACAAGTCAGGATCAAGGATGGATGACCCCCATAATTAATTACCTCAAAAAAGAAACACTCCCCACAAATGAGAAGGAAGCAAAGAGGTTAAAATGGGAGGCTCAGTACTACACTATCATAAACAACACCCTATACAAAAGAGGTATTTCAATACCATTGTTAAAATGTGTGCCGACCTCTAGCACAAGGAAAGTTTTAGAGGAAGTACACAGCGGCATTTATGGCAATCATCTTAGGGCACAAGCTCTCACAAAAAAGGTACTTCGGGCGGGATTTTACTGGCCAACTCTACAAAAAGAAGCTACAGAATTTGTAAAGATATGTCCCCCATGCCAGAAACATGCCAACTTTCACATCGCCCCGCCAGAAGAGCTCATCAGCGTAACTTCGCCTTGGCCATTTGCAAAATTGGGACTCGATCTTCTCGGACCCTTTCTCCAGGGATTAGGACAAGTCAAATTCCTCATAGTCGGAGTAGACTATTTCACAAAGTTGATTAAGACAGAGCCCCTAGCCAACGCCACTGCTCAAAGAAGCCATAAATTCCTATATAGAAACATTGTCACGAGGTTCGGGATTCCATACTCCATTACCACAGACAATGGCACTCAATTCACAGATGTAGGCTTCAGGAAATTAGTAGCCGACTTGAACATAACGCACCAGTTCACCTCCGTCGAACATCCTCAAGCCAATGGGTAAGCCAAAGCTGCCAACAAAGTCATATTGGCTGGGTTGAAACATTGACTGCAAGATGCGAAGGGAGCTTGCGCTGAAGAACTTCCACAGGTCCTATGGGCATATCGAACTACGCCACATTCCACCACAAATGAATCACCGTTTCGATTAGCGTACGGAGTGGAGGCAATAATCCCAGTAGAGATCGAGGAAGGGTCGCCTAGAGTAGTCCACTACAATGAAGAAGCCAACTCTCAACTTCAAAGAGAAGAACTCGACCTACTTTCGGAAATCCAAGAAAGAGCTTGGATCAGGAAAGAAGCGCTAAAGCGCCGAATGGCTTCAAGATATAATCAAAAGGTAGTGCCAAGAGGTTTCACGGAGAATGATCTCATCCTAGCGCTAAAGCGCCGAATGGCTTCAAGATATAATCAAAAGGTAGTGCCAAGAGGTTTCACGGAGAATGATCTCATCCTAATCCGAAATGATATTCGAACAACTCGACCCGGAGAAGGAAAGTTGGCAGCAAACTGGAAAGGACCCTACCGAGTCATAGAAGTACTCGGGAAGGGCTACTACAGACTGTCCGAACTCGATGGACGAGAGCTTCCCAGATCGTGGCACGCCTGCAACCTAAGAAGGTACTATAGCTAGAGAAGGTAAAAGATCTCATCATAGGATGCACTCTTTTTTCTGAAAAGGTTTTTTAATGAGGCACCAAGTTGAGATCCAGATATTATCCGACTTAAAAGGATGAAAAACTCCAACATGTATATATTTGAACTTTCTTTTGAATAAAATATATTTTAGATATTCTACAAATTCTCAAGACGCATTAATCTGAAGCATTCATCGTCCGATTATAAAGCAACAGATCGGCAGAAAGTGAAAAACAGATTCACTGCACGATCACGATAAAATACCAATAAAGATGAAAACGCGATTCATCTAAAGATCGACCAAAGAAAGATAGAAACCACCTTCTACAAATCGGCAAAGATGAACACAGAATAATGCAAGAAGTTATCGAAAGTGATCCGAAAAAAGAACCTGACGAGGTCTTATGGATTGCTAAATAATAACTTAAAGACTGGCCGACATTGAGAAGTCGGACCAAGTCAACCCAAGTTATCAGTAAATCCCTGGAAAGAGGTCTGGCCAACCCTATAAAAGAGGAATTGCTATAACTTAGAAGAGATCGACGTGACGAAGTTGGTCTCCTACAAAAAACAAGTTATAAAAGTAATCCCTGAAAGAGACCTGACAAAGGTCCAAGAAAGAGGATTACAAAAAATAACTTAGAAGAGGATGACGTAAAGAAGTCGACCTCCTACAAACAACAAGTTATAAAAGTAATCCCTGAAAGAGACCTGACAAAGGTCCAAGAAAGAGGATTACAAAAAATAACTTAGAAGAGGACGACGTAAAGAAGTCGACCTCCTACAAACAACAAGTTATAAAAGTAATCCCTGAAAGAGACCTGACAACGGTCCAAGAAAGAGGATTACAAAATAACTCGGAAAAGAACGACGCAAAGAAGTCAGGCTCCCACAAATAAGTTATAAAAGTAGTCCCTGAAAGAGACCTGACAAGGGTCCAAGAAAGAGGATTACAAAAATAACTGGAAAGCGGACCAACGTGAAGAAATCGGTTACGGAGTGCTAGAAATAAATACAAGTAAAAGCGAGAAAACCAAAATACAAGTTGGACCCACATATCCACAACCTCAAAGGATCCAAGCTACAAGCAGTAAGTATAAGGCAATCCAAAGAGACCGAGCAGCAAGGCTCTAACACTTTCAAAACCCAGAAAGGTGTCAAGACAAGTGCAAACAAGCATAATATAAAATATTATAACAAGCTTCAAGGTCAAGCCCAAAAAGCTTGAAAGCTACTTGTTGTTTTTTCAAAATCAAAAGTTGTTAAACAAGCAACCAAAAGGAGTATCAACAGTCAGCATAATATTCAAGACTACAAAATAAAGAGTTTAAAAGCCCACAAGTCGGGCTATCCACACCAATATCCAAGAAAATTCAGCTAAGACTAGAAGACTTCTCGGCAGCATCAGTCGGAGGTGAAGGAGGGCGAGCCTGAAGAGGCACTGCATCCACTGTACTGTCGTCCCTATTTAGAATTTGACAATCGGGATCTAACTCCGGACGAACGATCCCAGCGGGAGGAGCTATAGAAGTCGACACTTTAGCAGCAGGCACAGGGGGAGGCCCGACGTCATCATCATCCTGGTCGTCCGGGACAATCTTACGAACCCTTACAACGTTGTCCAAGCTGAAGAGAGTAAGGTCAACCTCAAGAGCAAGAACTTGAACCTGCTCCTTTAAATTATCATAAGCAGCATTTACGCTGCCGACAAGATGACCTTGGAGCTCGGAGTAGTCAACTCGGGTAGACTCCAACTCCTCCCTCAGACGTATTACCTCCCGATAAGATGTGACGTAACTGTCCTTATGCCTCAAAGCAGTGTCCTCGGCCAACCTCACAGAGGCTGCCAGGGCAAGAGAGCTAGCCTTTTCGTTCTCCAGATCCTTCTCCAGTTTGGCTACTTTCACCTCAAGATCCTCCTTCAAGCCCTTCATCCGATCAAACTCTTGTTTGGCCTCCTCCATGAAGGCTTTAGTGGCATGAAGAGGAAGATTTTGAGCAGTCCGATACAGGGCAGCCCCCATATAGGCCATCTTGATGCTATTCCGAGTTATGAAGTCCAAATGGCGAAGGAGAGAGGCGTCGTCAGTAGGGACGACACCATAAGGACCGATCTGCTGGTCAACAAACTCCACCGTGTCAAAGTCAGGAGCGTCAAGGTTAAAAGGCTCAATTGTTTTTTGTTTTTTGTTGGGAGGAGCACCAGAAGTAACAACAGAAGCCTGTGGAGGGTCAACCAGATGAACTCGATGAGTGGGGATCACCTTCTTCGGCCCAGGAGAACTCGGCACGGGCGGCTTCATTGGAACTTGAGAAGATCCTTCTCCCGCCACCTTGGCTGAGATATTTTGAGCAGCAGCAGCCTTCTTTGCGTTTTTGTAGGCCTTCATAGAATCATTATTTTTCGACATCTCTGAAAACACAGAATCAACAAAAGTGATGAGTTACAATCCAGAAGAAGCAAAACTAAGAAACAAGTATAGAAACAAGTCGGACAGTACCCAAAGCAATTCGAACCAAAGACGGGTCACTCAAAAACTTTTTTATATCAAGATGGGGTGATTTCCCCCATAAATCTTCAAGAACAACTACAAAAGCTCATTCAACCTCGTCAAGCATCTCCCATCTATAGCGAGACACTCTCACATTCTTTTGCCATTCTAGAGGAAAGGCAGGCTCATCATTTTCATTAAGAAAAAAGGGGCGGGCCCCCTCAACAGCACGGACTCGGAAGAAATAATTCTTAAAATCTTTAAAAGACTCATCATACATGGCAAAAACTTTATGCCCCTGGGCCGACCTGAAAGAAACCCAGGAAGCTTTCTTTTTGGAAGACTCTCTGGGGTTGGCAGAAACAAAAAGATAGAGAAAAAGAGTCTGAGAAGGTGTTATGCCTAACTCTTGGCAAAGCAGCTGGAAAATCTTGATAAAACCCCAGGAATTCGGATGAAGCTGAGATGGGGCAATATTACAAGACCACAACAAATCGGTGTAACACCCTAACTTTTAGCACGTCATGATCGTACCAAAAGTAAGGCGTTATGGACTTGATTTCTTTTATTATAAATTTACTATTGAGCCTTTACGTCGATATCGCGTTTCAGTTTTTAAGAAAATTTCAGAAAAAGATTTTAGTAATTAAATTCACATAACAAAAGATCTTCAAATAATAATAATCACATAATTACTAATAATAATAGATGTTATACGATTAGATTCAATGTAAAACTCAAATACAATACCTATCCCTTTGGATAAAATAAAAACCCTAAAGCAACAAGGACGAGGGAACTCTATAAAAACAAAGGAATCACAAGTAAATATACTAATCGTCTGCCGCTTCTTACTGAATCTCCGAACCTGTGTCACTGAAAGGGTGGAAGATTTGGGTTGAGAACAAATCACACGTTCTCAGTAGGGAATGGGAATGCCGTAAAAGTAATGGAATAAAATGCAAATAATTAACTTTACTCAATAAAACTTTATTTTTATCGAACCCTTTGAAAATACTCTTGTTCTACTTTAGCTAACAAATTACCTCTTTTTAAAAAAAAATCTCTAAACTCAAATCAAATTTTAAATATAAAAACTAGTCACATTTTCTGTCTCTCAGCCACATAGTTAATCCTCAGTCAAATGTCAACTCGTAATCACTTTAATACACTCACAAACAAGTAGTGCAAGCAAGAGATTCAATTCAATGTACAAGCAAGTCACAACAAGACAAACAGTACAATCACAAAGTAATAAGACAAGCAAGCGCAATCAAATGCAAATGTGTAAACAACATGATGCATGTCTATCCCTAACGCAGGCCATGAGCTCATGTGTCGGTTGCCTACCCGCTCCCGACATTACTCAGGCACAAGTCCCAGGTATGGCTTTCCAGATGCATCAGTGTGCTTACAAGTCGTACGGCCAGGCCGCATACAGTGTGACTTTTCAAATCAATAAGCGTACATCTAGAAAACAGTTCTCAGTGTGTGGGCGTCCCCACTTTACATTTGGCACTAAGGCCCAAACAATATCACATCTACTCTCCTGTGGCAGACATTTCATTAATTAATATATTCTTTAAATCCTTGTTCTCTGCTCTCCTGTGGCAGAGATTCCTTTTCTTAATAAACCGAGCTCAAATCTTTACTTAAAACAAAATCTCTCCTTAAAAGATTGGGTTTAAAACATTATATTTTTCTTAATAAATCAAACTTTAAAATAGAATAAATCTTTTCTTAACTAAATATATTTTAAATAATTTAATTTTCCAAAACCAAATCTTTTAAAATAACTTTTCAAATAAAACCTCAGATTTTATAAAATTTCGGCGGCATTTTCTCTAAAATTCGATCTAAACCACCTTTACGGGTTCCCTATTCCTCAACAATTCACCAGCCTTTTTCTCAACAATTCTCAAATCAGCGAAATTCTTAATAATCAGAAAACAGTCACATTCACAGCAATAATCCATACTCAATAACATTACTATTATTAATATATATATATATATTTGCAATTATTCAATTAATTTTGTAGGCATTCTAAATTAAAAACGTTTATCTTTAAAAATAAATCCCCTACCTTCGTACGTAATCGAAATACTCGAAATTCCGAAGAAACTTTCTGACCGAGCTGCTGAAAGGAAAAACGTCCGGAATCCTCTGTGCCTCGTAGAACTCCAGTTGGCCAAGCTCAAGGGGGTAGGAGAGCTACGTCACCGTCGACTTCCACCGGACAAAAGTAAAACCAACACGTAAAGGAGGAAGATATGAACACTTTTACCGGATTAGATTTTTTTTATTGGAGTTACGGATCGCAAGAAATCGAGGCCGAAAAGTTAGAGGGTTTTACAGTTCTCTCATAAAGCTTCGGTGTCTCTCTCTGTTCTTTCTTTCTAGCTTTACTAGAAAATGAGGCATGCAAGGCCAGTTTAGAACTAATGATCATGTTTAGGGGAAAATGTTACACAACTCATGGGTTTAGGTGTCATAATCTTATATATACATATGCATGATGATCTTATAATCTTGCACACGTATATATGCATGAAATTAAAACACGTTTCATTTCTTTCCTTCTCCCAAATGGCTTCGGCCACTTTTTTCTCTTTTCTCTTTTTTTTTTAAACTTTAATAATAATAATAATAATAATAATAATAATATAAACAACATGATGCATGTCTATCCCTAACGCAGGCCATGAGCTCATGTGTCGGTTGCCTACCCGCTCCCGACATTACTCAGGCACAAGTCCCAGGTATGGCTTTCCAGATGCATCAGTGTGCTTACAAGTCGTACGGCCAGGCCGCATACAGTGTGACTTTTCAAATCAATAAGCGTACATCTAGAAAACAGTTCTCAGTGTGTGGGCGTCCCCACTTTACATTTGGCACTAAGGCCCAAACAATATCACATCTACTCTCCTGTGGCAGACATTTCATTAATTAATATATTCTTTAAATCCTTGTTCTCTGCTCTCCTGTGGCAGAGATTCCTTTTTCTTACATCCTACCCCACTTATAAAAATTTTCGTTCTCTAAAATTGATATAAGATAGAAAAAGTTTGCATCAACTTCACTTTCAAAATGTCAAAAAAAGAAAGAAAAAGATTTGGCATGTCCAGTTCATGTAAAGGAAATTATATCTTATAAATGACAAGATATGGTCGGGAGTTATTCAAAACATATCTCAAGATGGAAGTTCGAAACAAAAATTTCTCTGCAAGCAAGCAAGGAAGAGATGACTTCAAACTACTTTAGCACGAATAAGGAGTATACGTTTTCCTAAAACTTTACTTCTAACGTTCTCAAACCCCATGATTCACGTTAACTATTACTTCTATCTCGTCTATGATAATCCATTAGTGTTTCCATATACATGAATCATTAGTATTAAGTTGACCAGACCTAATACCATGAGAGATGCAACAGTTGACTAACAGAATTAATCAATAGACAATCATGCATTTGAAACTCAAACTCTTGTCAGTGGGACAAGTCCTACTGCATGACAGATACTCAGTGTATGCAGTAAAGCATAGTCAGTCCATTCCCAAGGCTCTAACGGGAACGAACTGCTCTGATACCATAATGTAACACCCTAACTTTTAGCACGTCATGATCGTACCAAAAGTAAGGCGTTATGGACCTGATTTCCTTTATTATAAATTTACTATTGAGCCTTTACGTCGATATCGCGTTTCAGTTTTTAAGAAAATTTCAGAAATAGATTTTAGTAATTAAATTCACATAACAAAAGATCTTCAAATAATAATAATCACATAATTACTAATAATAATAGATGTTATACGATTAAATTCAATGTAAAACTCAAATACAATACCTATCCCTCTGGATAAAATAAAAACCCTAAAGCAACAACGACGAGGGAACTCTATAAAAACAATAGGAATCACAAGTAAATCTACTAATCGTCTGCCGCTTCTTACTGAATCTCCGAACCTGTGTCACTGAAAGGGTGGAAGATTTGGGGTGAGAACAAATCACACGTTCTCAGTAGGGAATGGGAATGCCGTAAAAGTAATGGAATAAAATGCAAATAATTAACTTTACTCAATAAAACTTTATTTTTATCGAACCCTTTGAAAATACTCTTGTTCTACTTTAGCTAACAAATTACCTCTTTTTAAAAAAAAATTTCTAAACTCAAATCAAATTTTAAATATAAAAACTAGTCACATTTTCTCTCAGCCACATAGTTAATCCTCAGTCAAATGTCAACTCGTAATCACTTTAATACACTCACAAACAAGTAGTGCAAGCAAGAGATTCAATTCAATGTACAACCAAGTCACAACAAGACAAACAGTACAATCACAAAGTAATAAGACAAGCAAGCACAATCAAATGCAAATGTGCAAACAACATGATGCATGTCTATCCCTAACGCAGGCCATGAGCTCATGTGTCGGTTGCCTACCCGCTCCCGACATTACCCAAGCACAAGTCCCAGGTATGGCTTTCTAGATGCATCAGTGTGCTTACAAGTCGTACGGCCAGGCCGCATACAGTGTGACTTTCCAAATCAATAAGCGTACATCTGGAAAACAGTTCTCAGTGTGTGGGCGTCCCCACTTTACATTTGGCACTAAGGCCCAAACAATATCACATCTGCTCTCCTGTGGCAGACATTTCATTAATTAATATATTCTTTAAATCCTTGTTCTCTGCTCTCCTGTGGCAGAGATTCCTTTTCTTAATAAACTGAGCTCAAATCTTTACTTAAAACAAAATCTCTCCTTAAAAGATTGGGTTTAAAACATTATATTTTTCTTAATAAATCAAACTTTAAAATAGAATAAATCTTTTCTTAACTAGATATATTTTAAATAATTTAATTTTCCAAAACCAAATCTTTTAAAATAACTTTTCAAATAAAACCTCAGATTTTATAAAATTTCGGCGGCATTTTCTCTAAAATTCGGTCTAAACCACCCTTATGGGTTCCCTATTCCTCAACAATTCACCAGCCTTTTTCTCAACAATTCTCAAATCAGCGAAATTCTTAATAATCAGAAAACAGTCACATTCACAGCAATAATCCATACTCAATAACATTACTATTATATATATATATATATTTGCAATTATTCAATTAATTTTGTAGGCATTCTAAATTAAAAACGTTTATCTTTAAAAATAAATCTCCTACCTTCATACGTAATCGAAATACTCGAAATTCCGAAGAAACTTTCTGACCGAGCTGCTGAAAGGAAAAACGTCCGGAATCCTCTGTGCCTCGTAGAACTCCAGTTGGCCAAGCTCAAGGGGTAGGAGAGCTACGTCACCGTCGACTTCCACCGGACAAAAATAACGCCAACACGTAAAGGAGGAAGATACGAACACTTTTACCGGATTAGATTTTTTTATTGGAGTTACGGATCGCAAGAAATCGAGGCCGAAATGTTAGAGGGTTTTACGGTTCTCTCATAAAGCTTCGGTCTCTCTCTGTTCTTTCTTTCTAGCTTTACTAGAAAATGAGGCATGCAAGGCCAGTTTAGAACTAATGATCATGTTTAGGGGAAAATGTTACACAACTCATGGGTTTAGGTGTCATAATCTTATATATACATATGCATGATGATCTTATAATCTTACACACGTATATATGCATGAAATTAAAACACGTTTCATTTCTTTCCTTCTCCCAAATGGCTTCGGCCACTTTTTTCTCTTTTCTCTTTTACCGAAGTAGGAAAACAAACCCTCTCATCAGAGTCGGGCACTACAAGCTCATAATCCCTCTTCCGGGCGCTGCTACCATAAATCCTATGACGTTTTCTCAGCTCTACATAAAAATCAGCGTCCACCACAGAGACACACATCAAGACAAGGGAGTCCATCCAATCAGATATCCCCTCGGGAACTTTAGAAGACATATCTACAATGTTATTGCGAGAAGACATGAGGCCAACTAATCCTACAATAAGAAAAGAAGATGGGATTACTAAAAAACATCTCAGGCGAGGGGTAAAATAACTCGGCTAATATACAGAAGAACAAACAGAAAAGAAAAAACCCAAGACTCAAACCAAAGTCCTGGAGCATCCTTTGGAGGCAGTAACAAAGCAAGGTTTTAGGAAAAATCCACAGCTTATGTCCCGGCATCTCTCAAACAAGAAAAGATTTCAAATAACGGACATTTCAGAAAAGAAAGTCAGAACACAAAAAGTCACTATCTTTTTACAGTCTATCAGCAAAAAGCATCGCTAAACATCAAACATGCCAAGCGGAAATCGTCAAAGGTGCAACCTTTTCTCAAAATCAAACAAAAACCAAAACAAATATCACAGCAAACAGGGAAAGCTATCAACAGGGCAAAAAATCAAGGAGCAATCTTCGATTAAATGAGTAAAGATGCAGTTTTTCTGGGTATCGGACAGAGGCGACAGTAGAACATGCAAAGCCCTAGAAGCATCAAACAACAGGAAAGGCGAAAAGGTTCATGCAAAGGACGAAGAAACTCTCAGAACACATATTACAACAGCAAGCAGGCGCGACAAAAAAAAGAAAGATCCAAACTTTCTCTAAGCAAAATCAAAACTTCACCACAAAACTAAAGACAAAGCAACAAAGACGAGAAGAAATTATAAATGGAACCAACCTGGGAAAAAGCAGAGCCTCAGAAGGGTTGAAGATGGAAAGACAAAATCGCCGGATCGCTGAATGATGCCGCAAAGGCAAAATGTAGGTGAGAAGCAGAAGGTGAGAGAACGAAGGAAGAAGTTACAAAGAAAGATGAAGGAGAGAAACCGTTTTCTGAGTGTAGAAATTCAAAATAAAGCCAAAGGAAACGGGGCAATTAATACCAATTAATGAAGGTATTAAACCCTCGCACATTCCCAAGAACAAAGCGCTAATATAAAAGCGCGCGCTTTTTGAAGAAAAATGTTCCACATTCAAAAAGGTTCTACAAAGGAAGGAATTGACTAAATGCTTGAGTTCGGCTTCACTAGAGAAGGACCGAAGTCAAGGACTCGACCTCAAAAAAGAAGACCGAGCTCAAGCAGGGGCACTGTTCATACCCTGGGTCGAGCTATCCGACCTGGGATGATTGGCGAAAAAACGACCGACCTCTTCAGGTCAGGCTATCCGACCTCTTCTCAAAAAGGTCGGTCAAATCGACAGGAAAGCCCAATAAAGGGCCCAAATAGAGGAACACGACCCAAATCTATAGGCCGTCCAAGCCTATAGAGATAAGGGCGGTTCCGTTGAAGATAAGCTGACCTCAACTCAAAGATAAAGATAAGATAAGATAACTAACTTATCTTATCTAGAAAAGGTCACTCTACAACCACTATAAATACACTGGAGCACCCAGGTATAACTCATACTCTGATTCTACAACAAACCTGCTTAATACCCGTGCTAACTTAAGTATCGGAGTCTCTTGCAGGTACCCCCCACCCTCCGGTGATCAAGGATCAGAAGTGAAGTCAGTCCAATAAGATGGACACAGCAGCTCCAGCCGCCACCAGCCAGCCGGACACATCATCTCCGACCAGTACAGAAGATCTCATCCGAGATCGGCCTACAGTTTCAGGTAACCCTCGGAACATATATCATGTCAGGGAAGGAGAGAGGTCATCCGACCTCCCCACTATTACCTTTACCCAAGAAGATGCAACAGGCATCATCCCAGGACATGATGATCCCATGGTCATTACTATTATATTGGCCAACGCTAATCTCCACAAAACACTGGTAGACCAAGGAAGCTCCGCGGATATCTTGTTTAAATCCACCTTCGACAAACTCGTTTTGCAAGATAAAGAGCTCAGAGCATATCCGAATAGCTTGTTCAGACTGGGAGACACTCCAATCCAACCACTTGGATATATCTCACTACACACAACCTTTAGAAAGGGAACCCGGTCAAGGACACTCAACATAGACTACATCGTAGTCGACGTGAGCTCAGCTTACAATGCCCTAATAGGTCGGACAACACTGAACCAGCTCGCCACAGTGGTTTCGACTCGACATCTGTGCATGAAGTTCCCAACTTCGGAAGGGATCGCCACGATAAAAAGAGACCAAAAAATCGCGCGACGATGTTACAATGAAAGTCTGAACCTTAAAGGCAACCCCAAAGGAGAGAAAATCAACACTATCGAACTCGGGGGAGTTCGAGCTTGCGAGGAACTTCGTTCACAACCTGAAGGCGAGACTGAAGAAGTCCATATCGGCGATGCCCGGGATAAGACAACAAATGTCGGGGCAACCTTAAAGGGAGAGTTAAAGGAGCCTCTGATACAGTTCCTGAAGGATAATGCCGACCTCTTTGCATGGAAGGCCGCAGACATGCCGGGAATAGATCCCAAACTAATGTGCCACAAACTAGCGGTATACCCAGGATCTCGGCCAGTGCAGCAGAAACGTAGGAAACTCGGACTGAAAAGGTCCTAAGCTGTGGAAGAGCAGGTACAAGCCTTACTGGAGGCAGGATTTATAAGGGAGGTCAAGTACCCACTATGGCTAGCCAACGTTGTCTTGGTAAAAAAGTCAAATGGGAAGTGGCGGATGTGCATTGACTACACCGATCTCAATAAAGCCTGCCCAAAAGATCCCTACCCACTCCCAAGTATAAGCACTCTAGTGGATGCCTCTTCCGGATACAAGTACCTCTCCTTCATGGATGCTTATTCAGGATACAATCAAATCCCGATGTATCCACCCGACCAAGAAAAGACCTCGTTCCTAACCCTAAAGCAAATTACTGCTATATCGTCATGCCATTCGAGCTCAAAAATGCAGGAGCTACCTACCAAAGATTGATGAACAAAGTCTTTGCAGACCATATTGGAAAACTAATGGAGATTTACGTAGACGATATGCTGGTAAAAACACAAAGTGAGGAATCCTTGTTGCCCAACCTCACCAAAGTGTTCGACACCATCAGAAAGCATGGTATGCGACTTAATCCCGCAAAATGCACCTTTGCGGTAGAAGCTGGCAAATTCTTGGGTTTCATGCTCACGCAAAGAGGAATTGAGGCGAACCCAGATAAATGCTGAGCTATACTCGACATGAAAAGTCTGACCTGCGTCAAAGAGGTACAACAGCTCAATGGAAGACTGGCAGCCCTGTCCAAGTTTCTAGCCGGGTCAGCCATAAAATCTCTCCCTTTTTATGCCACATTAAGGAAAGGAAAGAGGTTTGAATGGACCACAGAGTACGATCAAGCCTTCCAAGATTTTAAAAAATTCTTGGGGCAACCACCCATTCTTACCCGACCACGGGAAGGAGAAGCACTCATATTATACCTCGCAGTAGGAAATCGGGCAATAGCCTCAGCACTAGTCAGAGAAGACGAAAGTGGGCAACAACTCATCTACTTCATCAGCAAAGCTCTACAAGGGGCCGAGCTAAACTATCAAAAGATAGAAAAGTTCGCCTACGCTATGATACTCACTTCTCAACGACTTCGCCCGTACTTTCAAGCTCACACTATCAAGGTTCGGACTAACCAGCCCATAAAAGGCATCCTACAGAAGACAGACTTAGCTGGAAGAATCTTGCAATGGGCAGTTGAGTTATCCGAGTTCGATGTTCAATATGAAGCTCGGACAGCCATAAAATCACAGTATCTGGCTGACTTCATTGCCGAGTACACTGATATCCCGGGAACTCCTACAAAATGGAATCTCTACGTGGACGGCTCTTCAAACAAAACTGGGAGTGGCGCATGTGTGATAATATAAAGCGATCAGGGAACCCAAATCAAACTCTTGCTAAAGTTCGAATTCCCTACTTTAAATAATCAGGCCGAATATGAGGCATTACTGGCTAGTTTGAGGTTGGCTAAGGAGGTAGGAGTTTAAAAGCTTACCATCTTCAGCGATTCACAAGTAGTTACCTCACAAATAGAAAAGAGCTACCAAGCTAAGGATCCTACCATGAAGAAATATCTGGACAAAACTAGAGAACAGCTCAGACGATTCGGGGAGTATGAGGTCCAACATATACCTCAGGAACAGAATGCTCGGGCGGATGCACTCTCAAAACTATCCAGCACCAAACCAGGGGGCAACAACAGAAGCCTCATCCAGGAAACATGCAAAGCCCATCGATCTCGGAGGAAGAAAAGGTCCTAACCATATCAGATCAGGATTAAGGATGGATGACCCCCATAATCAACTACCTCAAGTCAGAGACACTCCTCACAGATAAGAAGGAGGCAAAGAGGCTAATACGAGTAACACAGTACTATACTATAGTGGGCGACATCTTATATAGGAGAGGGATCTCAACACCCCTCCTAAAATGTGTACCGACTTCTAATACAAGGGAAGTCCTGGAAGAAGTACACAGCGGCATGTGTGACAACCACTTGGGGGCAAGAGCTCTTTCCAAAAAGGTACTCCGAGCAGGGTTCTTTTGGCCAACTTTGCAAAAAGAAGCAACCGAGTTTGTTAAAACGTGCCCACCATGTCAGAAGCATGCCAATTTCTATATCGCTCCACAAGAGGAGCTCATCAGTGTTACATCACCCTGGCCATTCGCAAAATGGGGGCTCGACCTTCTCGAACCCTTTCCCTAGGGGTTGGGACAAGTCAAGTTCCTCATTGTAGGGGTAGACTATTTCACAAAATGGATTGAGGCAGAGCCCCTAGCTAATGCCACCACTCAAAGAAGTCAGAAATTTCTATATAGGAACATTATTACAAGGTTCGGGGTCCCTTACTCCATCACCACAGATAATGGCACCCAATTCACTGACACAGGTTTCAGGAACTTGGTAGCTCACTTGAAAATAAAGCACCAATTCACATCTGTAGAACACCCACAAGCCAACGGACAGGCAGAAGCTGCTAACAAAGTCATACTAGCTAGGTTAAAACAGAGACTACAAGACACAAAGGGAGCATAGGCCGAAGAGCTCCCACAAGTCCTATGGGCATATCGGACAACTCCGCACTCCACCATAGGAGAATCACCCTTCCGACTCACTTACGGAATGGAGGCAATGATCCCAGTAGAGATAAAAGAGAGATCTCCCAGAATGATCCTCTACAACGAAGAGGCCAACTCCCAAAGGCAAAAGGAAGAGCTCGACCTACTTCCAGAAATCCGAGAAAGAGCTCGGATTAGAGAAGAAGCACTAAAGTGTCGAATGGCTTCAAGGTATAACTAGAAGGTAGTCCAGCGAAGTTTCACCAACAACGATCTTATCTTGATTCGAAATGATATCGGAGTAGGTCGATCAGGAGAAGGGAAGCTAGCAGCTAACTGGAAAGGACCTTACCGAGTTATGGAGGTACTGGGAAAAGGCTACTACAAAGTGTCCAACCTCGAGGGGCGAGAGCTACCAAGGTCATGGTATGCCTGTAACCTAAGAAGGTACTATAGTTAGAAAGTAATAAAGATCTAGGCCAAGGTGCACTCTTTTTCTTGAAAGGGTTTTTTAACAAGGCGCTAGGCCAAGATCTACAAAATTGCCCGACTTAGAAGGGTAAGTGCTCATATGTATATATTCTTGTCTATATTCCTATTTTCTATTTGAATAAAGTTTTTTAAATTCCCTAAAAATTTTCCTACTAAGGCGCATTAATCTGAGCGCAAAAATCCATCGCTCGATTACAAAGAGGTCGGTAAGGTGAAGACCAAATTCATCGTCCGATTACAAAGAGGCCAGCAAGGTGAAAACTAAATTCATCGCCCGATTACAAAAAGGTCGGGATGGTGAAAACCAAATTCATCGCCCGATTACAAAGAGGTTGGTAAGGTGAAAACCAAATTCATCGCCCGAATACAAAAAAGTCGGCAAGGTGAAAGCGATAAAAATAGATTAATGCAAGAAGTTATAAAAAGTAATCCATAAAAAGCGGCCTGACGAGGTCTGACTAAAAATGGACTACTAAAAATAACTTAAGAAGGATCGACAAGAGAAGTCGGACCAACGAAAGGATCACTAAAAAGGGACAAAGACACCTCGCAAAGGCTCAAAAAGCGTGCGCTAAAAGGGACACAACTTCACCCAAAAAGCCATGACTCCACGACAAGGCTATCAAAACTGTTCAGACTAACTAAAAAGGTTCTACGAGAACACTAAAAATTTGTCGGACAAGTTAGCCCCAAGGATCACTTCGACCAAGCAGAAAGTGGACAAAACAAGAAATGATCAAAAAGAGGTCGGACAGCAAAGTACCAACTCTCTATAAAGATTTGCAAAGGTTGCAACAGTGCGATCAACATATCAAGAGAAACACAGCTATCATTAAAGACTCAGAAGGTCACCTGAAAGACGGCCTCAAGAGTTCAAAGTGTTTTATTTTTTCTACTTATAAAGTTGTATAAAAGCAACTAAAGTCAAGAGAGTCTACCACATTAAAAGTTACAAAAAACCAGAATTCAAAAGCCCACAAGCCGGGCTATACAAATAAACAAGAGATCACAAGGGATCCAAAGTCTCCCCGGTAGTAGCATCCGTGGCTGAAGGAGGAGGAATGGTCTTCAAAGGAGTGGCATCCACAGTCCCATCCTCCCGATTGAGAATTTGAACATTAGGATCAAATTCGGGATGGTCGACCTCCGCCGAAGGAGTTGAAGAAGTCGTGGCGGCAGAAGCTTTGGCTGGCGGCACAAGGGGAGGTCCGTCATCTTCATCATCCGGGGCAGGCACAATCTTGCCGTCCTCCACTATGTTATCCAAACTAAAGAGAGTCAGGTCGAGTTCAGGAGCAAGAACCCGGACTTGGGCCTTCAAGTTCTCATAAGCATCAGTCACACTACCCACCAGGTGACCCTGAAGCTCGGCATAATCAGCATGGGCGAATTGAAGCCTTTCCCTGATCTCTAGCAGATTACCATATGTGCGGGTGTAGCTCTATTTGTGGTTTTTTGTCGTTTCCTCAGCCAAGTTCGCAATTGCCTCAGCCCTGGTAGCTCGGGACTTTTCCTTCTCCAGATCCAACTCCAGCTTAATTACCTTAGCATCAAGCTCATCCTTCAACCCCTTGATTCTATCAAATTCCAATTTAGCATCCACCATAAAAGCCTTAGTCGCATAGACCGGGGAATCCTGGACAGTACGGAACAAGGCTGCACCTATATGGGCCATTCGAACACTATTGCTGGTAATGAAATCCAAGTGGCGAAGGATGGAAACATCATCCATGGAAAGTTGGCCATAGGGAGCAATCTGTTCATCAACAAACCCCACAACATCAAAATCTTGGGCATTCAAGTCATAAAGACCAACAATCTTCTGCCTTTTTAGAGGAGGCCCAGCAATAGGAGAAGAGGCAGCACCAGAAGATGGTTGAACTGGGTCAGAGGGAACAGTCTGGACCTGAGGATTCGGAATGATCTTCCTCGGCCCTGAAGTGTCAGAAGTCAGTTTTTTAGGAGGAAGTTAGGAAGATCCCTCTCCAGAAGTCTTCACACTCAAGTTTTGTGCAGCAGTCGCCTTCATCGCCCTTTGAAAGGCCTTCATGGAGTCAGTAGATTTCACCATTTCTGAAAAATAAAGCCAAGAAAACAAGTTACAAAGGGATGAAGGAGTGAGCTAACAAATAAAAAGGAAAGCTAAAAAGAAGTCGGCTACTACCCAGTTCAGCACGGAGAAGGGAAGGATCTCCCAGAAACTTTTTCATGTCGAGATGAGGAGGCTCTCCCCAGTTTTCCTCTAACACACTCACAAAAGCCTGCTCGATCTCACTCAGATTCTCCCAGGGATACTTGACTACTACTACATTCTCTTGCCACGATAAAGGAAAAGTAGGTTCATTATTTTCATCTAAGAAGAAAGGCTGAGCTCCCTCAACAGCTCGGACCTTAAAGTAATAATTCTTGAAGTCGCGAAAAGACTCGTCATACATCGAAAACACTTTCTTTCCTCGAGTAGCTCGGAAAGAAATCCAAGAGGCTTTCTTCTTAGCTACCCCAGGTTTGGTCAACATAAAAAGATGCAGAAAAAGAGTTTGGGTAGGTCGGACACCCAATTCTTGACACAACAGTTAAAAATTTTTTATGAAACCCCACGAGTTCGGATGGAGCTGAGACGGGGCTACATTGCAGGACCACAATAAGTCAGTCTCAAAAGTAGAAAAAGGGATGGTGATACTCAGCTGACTAAAAAAATAGTCATAAGTATAGAAAAATGGCCGTTCTCCCTGAGTTAAAGAAGGAAAGCAAACCCTCTCTTCAAGGTCAGGGGACACCAGTTCATAGTTCTTCTCGTCATCCCTATTGCTACAAATCCTATGGAACCTCCTAAGTCGCACACAGTACTCGGGGTCAGCCACAGTAACACACATTAAAACTATGGAGTCTAGCCAGTCAGACATCTTGTCGGAGATCTTAGTAGACATCTCAACAATATTTTTGCAGAAAGACATAGGTCAACTATTCCTACAGTAAGAAAAGAGAAAATGGATTACTACCAAAACAACTCGGGAAAATTAGGCAACAACTCGGACAACAAAAAGTAAACAGCAAGCGTCAGATACGGCAGTAAAAAGGGAAATCCCTGGACTCGCGCTAAAGTCCAGGGGCACCCTTTGGAGGCAACAATAGGGCAAGAACACAGAGAAGGGAAGTCGACAATCTATGCCCTCAAACAGTCCGAACATCTCTCAAACAAAAGATACTAGGGGAACAATCAAATTAATTGGAAGCAAATCTTCACACAGTAAAGACCATCATCATCACAACCACACAAAAAATCATCAAGAAAGCAACAATCATTTTCCTACCAACAGGTCAAAACAAAAGAGAGAACTTTGTACAAGAAGAAGTCAGGCAACGATGAAAAGAAACAGGAACAGCAACGAAAACCCTAAGCAAGATCACCAGAAGGCACACATTCCTCTCAAAAGGATGCGAAAAAGAAGAGTCACAACAAACGATCAAGACACAAAGACACAATCTTCTCGCAGAAAGAATCAAAGTTTTTGGTGCACGAATTGTGAATCACACTTTTCACAACTCGTACCACTAACCAGCAAGTGCACTGGGTCGTCCAAGTAATACCTTACGTGAGTAAGGGTCGAATCCCACGGAGATTGTTGGTTTGAAACAATCTATGGTTATCTTGAAATTCTTAGTCAGGAAGTCAATTATATTTATCAGTTGAATTGCGAATGAACAAGAGAGCATCCTGATTAAGGAATCTAAGAGATATTCATTCAATATGATGTAGAACGGAGGTGGTTGTCAGACACACGTTCATGGATTGAGGAAGGTGATGAGTGTCACTGATCATCACCTTCTCC
>NC_029785.2:126066386-126070548 GCF_000816755.2 Arachis ipaensis | reverse complement strand
TGGTATAGAGATCCACTTCTGGGGCCCACTTAGTGTGTGCTGGGGCTGAGACTTAAGCAATTCACGTGCATAAGGCCATTTTGGGCGTTCAACGCCAGGTTTGGATCCATTTCTGGCGTTGAACTCCAACTTTTAATCCTTTTCTGGCGCTGGACGCCAGAATTGGGCAGAAAACTGGCGTTGAACGCCAGTTTACGTCATCTATCCTTGAGCAAAGTATCGACTATTATATATTTCTGGAAAGCCCTGGATGTCTACTTTCTAACTCAATTGGAAGCACGCCATTTTGAGTTCTGTAGCTCCAGAAAATCCACTTTGAGTGCAGGGAGGTCAGAATCCAATAGCATCAGCAGTCCTTTTGAATTCAGATAGTGTTATTGATTCTCCTATTTCAGTATGATGATTCTTGAACACAACTATTTCATGAGTCTTGGCCGTGGCCCTAAGCACTTAGTTTTCCAGTATTACCACCGGATACATAAATGCCACAGACACATAATTGGGTGAACCCTTTGGATTGTGACTCAACTTTGCTAAAGTCCCTAATTAGAGGTGTCCAGAGTTCTTAAGCACACTCTTCTTTCTGCTTTGGACCTTGACTTTAACCGCTCAGTCTCAAGTTTTCACTTGACACCTTCACGCCACAAGCACATGGTTAGGGACAGCTCGGTTTAGCCGCTTAGGCCAAGATTTTATTCCCTTAGGCCCTCCTATTCACTGATGCTCAAAGCCTTGGGATCCTTTTTATTACCCTTGCCTTTTGGTTTTAAGGGCTATTGGCTTTTTCTGCTTCTCTCTTTTTTTTTTTTGCTGCTTTTTCTTGCTTCAAGAATCATTTTTATGATTTTTCAGATTATCAATAACATGTCTCATGTTCGCCATTCTTTCAAGAGCCAACATATTTAACAGTCTTAAACAACAAATTCAAAAGACATATGCACTGTTCAAGCATTCATTCAGAAGACAGAAAGTATTGCCACCACATGTAACTAATTAGAATTTCTTTTATTAAAACTCGAAATTTTATTGCCTCTTATTCAAAAGATCTACTATTTTATTCATGTTTGTTGATGACGAGAAAAATAAACTATAGCTTAACTGGAGATAAAATCAAAATAGATACTAATTACTACTATATGACTCCTAAGGTAACTTCTATAATAACACTATCACAGAGTTAAAGCAGAAATTGGAATTTAACAACCTTAGTTATGGGAAACGGGTGTTCCTCGGATCTTTGGGGTGTTTGGTCCTTCAAGAGATAACTTCTGGCGCTTCAAGTCCCTCAAGTCACGCCCTTGCTCCTCTTGTTCTTTAAACATATAGGTGAGAATTTGAATGTGCTCCTTCTGTTCTTTTATTATTTGTTCCATAGCTTCCCGTATCTTGGTAACAGACGTCTCAAGATACTCCCAGTATTCAGATTGAGGGATTTCTGAGAGAGATTCCTGTGTTTTCTTCTTGGTGGGATCATCCTGTGCTTGTTGTTTTTCCATTGATGCTTTGGTGATTGGTTTCTCAACTGAGATATACTCAGTTACTCCCATCCTTACCCCAGCGTCCTTGCAGAGCAGAGAAATCACGTTTGGATAAGCCAACCTGGCTTCTTTAGAATTTTTGTTAGCAATTTTGTAGAGTTCAGCTGAGATCAGCTGATGAACTTCCACTTCTTTTCCCATCATAATGCAATGGATCATCACTGCTCTTTTAACTGTAACTTCAGAACGGTTGCTAGTAGGCAACAGAGAATGCCCAATGAAGTCCAGCCATCCTCTGGCGACTGGTTTGAGATCTTCTCTCTTGAGTTGATTTGGGACACCCTTTGTGTTGGTGGTCCACCTGGCTCCAGGGATACATATATCCTCTAGAATCTTATCCAGGCCCTTGTCTGTTCTCATCATTCTCCTGTTGAAGGAGTCTGGATCATCTTTCAGCTGAGGTAGCTTTAAGATCTCTCTGATCTTGTCAGGGGTGGTATGAACAATCTTTCCTCTGACCATGGTCCGATATTCATAGAAAGCAGTTCCAGATAGTTTTTGCTTGTCAGTCTGCCACATATTAGCATAGAACTCCTGGATCATATTCCTTCCCACTTTCGTTTCAGGATTATCTAGGACTTCCCAGTTCCTGATTCGAATTTGCTCCTGGATCTCCGGATATTCATCTTCTTTCAGATCGAATCTAACTTCCGGGATCACTGATCTCAGGCCCATTATTTTATTATAATGGTCTGAATGTTCTTTAGATAAGAACTTCCCTTGATTCCAAAGTGGTTTTGGAACGCTCTCTTTCTTGCCTCTTGGAGTGGGTTGTTTTCCTTTAGGAGCCATGATCTTAGTGATCGCGGATAAACACACCAAACTTAGAGGTTTGCTTGTCCTCAAACAAAAGAAAAGAAATGAGAGGGAAAGAAGGAGAGCTAGGTGCAATTGTTGATGGGAGGGGAGGGAGGCCAAACTCAAATTTATAGGGAGGGAGGGTGGGTTTTCGAAAAAAGAGATAAAGATATGATAAAAAGATTGATTTGGAAAAGATAAGATAGAAGATATGATAAGAGAGGATATAGTTTAAAATTGAAAAGATATGAAAGATTTTTGAAAAAGATAGATTTAGATTTTGAAAAAGATAAAGTGGAGGTTTTGAAAAAGATATTGATGAGTTGAAAAGATAGATTTTTAAAAAAAAGGATTTGAAAAGAGTTGGATTGAATTTGCAAAGAGGCCTGGTGCTTATGGATTAAAATACATTTGATATTTTTAAGGTAGGGTTTTTAGAAATCAGGGTTCTTAACATGTTTATGCAAGAAATTCATGAATTGAAGTATGAAAATCAAGATTTAGAATGAAAAATTTTGAAGAAAAATGAGTTTTTGCCTCCTCCCTGCCATCCTGGCGTTTGAACGCCCAAACACTGCCTGTTTTGGGCGTTCAACGCCCAAATGCTGCTCTCCTGGGCGTTCAACGCCCAGCTACTGCCATTACTGGCGTTCAATGCCCAGTGGGTGCCCATTTCTGGCGTTGAACGCCCAGATTGCTACCATTACTGGCGTTTTCTTGCTAGTGAGCTCTTTTTCTCTGTTTTGTGTGCCGAATCCTTCTGTAACTCTGTGGACTTATACAAATGATTCCTCACCTTGGTGTCAGTGAACTTTATATAAACAAATAAAAATAAAAATAAGGCAAAATGCTTAGAGGATTGTTGCCCCATGGCTGGGTTGCCTCCCAGCAAGCGCTTCTTTATTGTCTTTAGCTGGACCTTGCTGAGCTTTTAATCTAGCTTCAGCCTTGAGCACTCTTGCTCAATGTTGCCTTCAAGATAGTGCTTGATTCTCTGTCCATTGACAATGAACTTCTTATCAAAATCAATATCTTGAAGCTCCACATAACCATATGGTGATACACTTGTAATCACGTATGGTCCCCTCCACCGGGATTTCAGTTTTCCGGGGAATAGCCTGAGTCTAGAGTTAAACAACAGAACCTTCTATCCTGGTTCAAAGATTCTAGATGACAGCTTTCTATCATGCCACTTTTTTTATTTCTCTTTATAAAGCTTGGCATTTTCGAAAGCTGTGAATCTGAATTCCTCTAGCTCATTTAGCTGGAGCAATTGTTTTTCTCCTGCTAATTTGGCATCAAAGTTTAGGAATCTGGCTGCCCAGTAGGCCTTATGTTCCAGTTCCACGGGCAGGTGACATGCCTTACCATACACGAGTTGGTATGGAGAGGTCCCTATAGGGGTCTTGAATGCTGTTCTGTAAGCCCACAGAGCATCATCCAAGCTCCGTGCCCAATCCTTTCTACGGGTATTTACTGTCCGTTCCAGGATTCTCTTTAATTCTCTGTTAGAGACTTCAGCTTGCCCATTAGTTTGTGGATGATATGGAGTAGCCACCTTGTGGCGAATCCCATACCGAACCATGGCAGAGTAAAGCTGTTTATTGCAGAAATGAGTGCCCCCATCACTGATTAGTACTCTAGGGACACCGAACCTGCTAAAGATATGTTTCTGGAGGAACTTCAGCACCGTTTTAGTATCATTGGTGGGTGTGGCAATGGCCTCAACCCATTTTGATACATAATCAACTGCCACCAGAATATAAGTTTTTGAGTATGATGGTGGGAAAGGTCCCATGAAGTCAATTCCCCATACGTCAAACAAC
>NC_029785.2:126063110-126066371 GCF_000816755.2 Arachis ipaensis | reverse complement strand
TGTCCCTTCTACTGGCTCTATCCGGGACAGATGATCAGCCACTTGGTTCTCTGTCCTTTTTCTGTCTCTTATTTCTATATCAAACTCTTGCAGAAGCAGCACCCATCTGATGAGCCTGGGTTTTGAATCCTGTTTTGTGAGTAGATATTTAAGAGCAGCATGATCAGTATACACAATCACTTTTGATCCTACTAAGTATGATCTGAACTTGTCAATGGCGTAAACCACTGCAAGTAATTCTTTTTCTGTGGTTGTTTAATTTTTCTGGGCATCATTTAGAACGCGACTAGCGTAATAAATGACGTGCAGAAGCTTGTCATGCCTCTGTCCCAACACTGCACCAATGGCGTGATCACTGGCATCACACATTAGCTCAAATGGTAATGTCCAGTCTGGTGCAGAAATGACTGGTGCTGTGACCAGCTTAGCTTTTAGCGTTTCAAACGCCTGCAGGCACTCTGTGTCAAACACAAATGGTGTGTCAGCAGCTAGCGGATTACTCAGAGGTTTTGCGATTTTTGAAAAATCCTTTATAAACCTCCTATAGAATCCTGCATGCCCCAGAAAGCTTCTGATTGCCTTAACATTGGCTGGTGGTGGTAATTTTTCAATTACCTCTATTTTTTCTTGATCCACCTCTATTCCCTTGTTTGAGATTTTATGCCCAAGGACAATCCCTTCAGTCACCATGAAGTGACATTTTTCCCAATTTAAAACTAGGTTGGTCTCTTGGCATCTCTTCAGAACAAGTTTCAGGTGATCAAGACAGGAGCTGAATGAGTCTCCATATACTGAGAAGTCATCCATGAAGACTTCCAGAAAATTTTCCACCATATCAGAGAAAATAGAGAGCATGCATCTCTGGAAGGTTGCAGGCGCATTACACAGCCCAAATGGCATCCTTCTATAAGCAAACACTCCAGATGGACATGTGAATGCTGTTTTCTCTTGATCCTGGGGATCTACTGCAATCTGGTTATAACCTGAGTAGCCATCCAAAAAGAAGTAATAATCATGACCTGCCAGTCTTTCTAGCATTTGGTCTATGAATGGTAAAGGAAAATGATCCTTTCTGGTGGCTGTATTGAGCCTTCTGTAGTCAATACACATGCGCCACCCTGTAACTATTCTTGTAGGAACCAGTTCATTTTTTTCATTATGAATCACTGTCATGCCTCCTTTTTTTGGGACGACTTGGACAGGGCTCACCCAGGGGCTATCAGAAATAGGATAAATAATCCCAGCCTCTAGTAATTTGGTGACCTCTTTCTGCACCACTTCCTTCATGGCTGGATTTAGCCACCTCTGTGGTTGAACCACTGGTTTGGCATTATCCTCCAATAAGATTTTGTGCATGCATCTAGCTGGGCTTATGCCCTTAAGGTCACCTATGGACCACCCAAGAGCTGTCTTGTGTGTCCTTAGCACTTGAATAAGTGCTTCCTCTTCCTGTGAATTTAAAGCAGAGCTTATGATCACTGAAAAAGTGTCACCTTCTCCCAGAAATGCATATTTCAAGGATGGTGGTAATGGCTTGAGCTCGGGTTTAGGAGGTTTTTCTTCTTCCAGAAAAATTTTCAGAGGCTCTTTCATGTCCTCTGAATCCTCTAAATCAGGCTGAACGTCTTTGAAGATGTTTTCCAACTCTGATTCGAGACTCTCAGCCATGTTGATCTCTTCTACCAAAGAGTCAATAAGATCAACTTTCATGCAGTCTTTTGGTGTGTCAGGATGCTGCATGGCTTTGACAGCGTTCAACTTAAACTCATCATCATTGACTCTCAGGGTTATTTCCCCCTGTTGGACGTCAATAAGGGATTGTCCAGTTGCTAGGAAGGGTCTTCCTAGAATGAGAGTAGCACTCTTGTGCTCCTCCATTTCCAACACAACAAAGTCAGTGGGAAAGGCGAATGGCCCAACTCTGACAATCATGTCTTCAATCACGCCTGATGAGTATTTAGTGGAGCCATCAGCAAGTTGGAGACATATCCTGGTTGGTTTAACTTCTTCAGTTAAGCCAAGCTTTCTGATAGTGGATGCAGGTATTAGGTTGATGCTTGTCCCAAGATCGCATAAAGCTGTCTTGGTGCATTGACCTTCTAATATGCATGGTATCAGAAAACTCCCAGGGTCTTTGAGCTTTTCAGGAAAGCTTTTCAGAATGACTGCACTGCATTCTTCAGTGAGGAGAACTCTTTCTGTTTCTCTCCAATCCTTTTTATGACTCAAGATCTCTTTCATGAACTTGGCATAAGAAGGTATTTGCTCAAGTGCTTCTGCAAATGGAATCTTTATTTCAAGAGTCCTGAGGTAATCTACAAAGCGAGCAAATTGCTTATCCTGCTCCTCTTTTCGGAGTTTTTGAGGATAAAGTATCTTGGCTTTATATTCTTCAACCTTAGTTGCTATAGGTTTATTGTCTACAGAAGTGGTTGAAGAAGCCTTTTTAGAGGGGTTGTCATCAGTACGTATGTGTGTCTGATCCCTCACTGGCAATTGAGTGCCAGAGTTAGAAGCTGGAGTGACGTGAGATGCCAACTCATTGTCTGTTTCTAGCGTCTGAACGCCAGAACTGTGCCCATTTTGGGCGTTCAGCGCCAGGTCTTGCCCATTTTGGGCGTTCAACGCCAGATCCTTGCCTATTTCTGGCGTTGAACGCCAATCCTGCCTTGTTTCTGGCGTTGAACGCCAGTCCTGAGCATGGTCTGGGCGTTCAGCGCCAGCTTTCCACCAAATTTCTGACGTTTTAATTCCAGAATTACTTTTCCCTGGGCTCTTACTGTCCTCAGGTGAATTTTGAGTGGTTTGCTCATTTCTTAGCTTTTTGCTACCTTGAGGTGGGGTATTTAATGTTTTCCCACTTCTTAGTTGAACTGCTTGGCATTCTTCTGTTATTTGCCTTGACAGCTGCTGCTTTGTTTGCTTAAACTGTTCGTCCATATGTATATTAGCCATCCTTGTCTCTTGTAGTATAACTTTGAATTCGGCTAACTGCTTTGTTAGAAAGTCCAATTGCTGATTGAATTCAGCAGCTTGTTTTACAGGACTGAGTTCAGCAGTTGCTGTTTTAACCTCTTCTTTCATGGAAGGGTCACTGCTTAGATATAGATGCTGATTCCTGGCAACTGTATCAATGAGCTCTTGAGCTTCTTCAACTGTCTTTCTCATGTGAATAGATCCACCAGCTGAGTAGTCCAAAGACATCTGAGCTCCTTCTGCAAGCCCATAATAGAAGATGTCTAACTGGACCCACTCTGAAAA
>NC_029785.2:126060560-126063070 GCF_000816755.2 Arachis ipaensis | reverse complement strand
GTGGTTAGGAAGTTTTGAAAAGGATATGATGATTTTTGAAAAAGGTTTTAAATTTTGAAATAAAAATCTGAATTTTAGAAATAGATTTCAAAAATTTTGCTTTTAAAATAGAGAGAAAAGATATTTTTAAATTTTAGGAAGAGAGAGAAAAATAATAAGATAGCACAAGATTTAAAATTTTTAGATCTAATGTTCCTTGTTTTCGAAAATTTTTGGAGGAAAAACACCAAGGAACACCAAACTTAAAATTTTAAGATCAAGACACAAGGAAAACTCAAGAACACTTTGAAGATTCACAAGCCACAAAAACACAAAGGAAGAACACCAAACTTAAAATTTTTAGAAAACCAGAATAAATTTTCAAAAATTTTAAGGAAAATCAACAAGAAAACACCAAACTTAAAGTTTGGCACAGGATTTAATAGAGAAATTATTTTTGAAAACTATTTTAAAAAGAAAATAAGGATTCTAAAATTTTAACACGACAATAATAAGAGACTCTAAACAAAAAAAAGAAATTTTTTCCTAATCTAAGCAACAAAATAAACCGTCAGTTGTTTAAACGCGAACAATCCCCGGCAACAGCGCCAAAAACTTGGTGCACGAATTGTGAATCACACTTTTCACAACTCGTACCACTAACCAGCAAGTGCACTGGGTCGTCCAAGTAATACCTCACGTGAGTAAGGGTCGAATCCCACGGAGATTGTTGGTTTGAAGGTTTGGATCCATTTCTGGCGTTGAACTCCAACTTTTAATCCTTTTCTGACGCTGGACGCCAGAATTGGGCAGAAAACTGACGTTGAACGCTAGTTTACGTCATCTATACTTGAGCAAAGTATGGACTATTATATATTTCTGGAAAGCTCTGGATGTCTACTTTCCAACGCAATTGGAAGCACGCCATTTCGAGTTCTGTAGCTCCAGAAAATCCACTTTGAGTGCAGGGAGGTCAGAATCCAACAGCATCAGCAGTCCTTTTTCAGCCTGAATCAGATTTTTGCTCAGCTCCCTCAATTTCAGCCAGAAAAATACCTGAAATTACAGAAAAACACACAACTCATAGTAAAGTCCAGAAATATAAATTTTTCCTAGAAACTAATGAAAATAAACTAAAAACTAACTAAAACATACTAAAAACTATATGAAATTAACCCCAAAAAGCGTATAAAATATCCGCTCATCAGTTTTTCAGAGCAAAACCCAAATACAAAGTCAAAGTTTTACATCAAAAGCATGCACAGTTGTCGAAAGTAAAAAGAGAGAAGAAAGAAAGAACGACTAACTTGCAGAAGAGAAGATGATAACGGCTCAAGTCAAGAACGACGAAATCCACACCAAACAGTTGCTTTGAGGCAAAGAAAATAGAAGGCTTGGAGGCACGAAAACAAGAAGATGAAGCGCTACAGCAAGTAACGAGCTAGGAGCAAGGAGAAAGGAGAGAAAGAAATTGTAAAAATGATTCTTTATATTTCAAAATAAAAGTGCAAAAGAGGGAAAAAAGGAAACGGCGAAGGGAATTAATGGGCCTTTAAACCCTCTCACGTTTCCAAGGAAAGCAAAACGCGCGCTGCAATTAAAAAGGAAAAAGAAGAAAAATGCTTGGCATTCAAGGAGTCCCAGCAGGAGTTATACGGAAGATCGACAAAAGACAAAATGCTCGAGCACGACTTCCCCAAAAGGGGTCGAAGTCTAAAAGACACGACCTCAAAGGAAAGACCGAGCTCAAGCAGGGGCATTGTTCATACCTTGGGTCGAGCTATGCGACCCAGGCAGATTGAAGACAAAAGCGACCGACCTCTTCAGGTTGGGTCGCCTCGACCTCTCCTTTAAAGAGTTCGGTCAAATCGCCATAAGAGGCCCAAGCAAGCCCAAACAAAGGGACACAGCCCAATCTAAAGGCAGCCAAAGCCTAGAAAGATAAAGGTGGTTCCCCTTAAAGATAAGATAAGATAACTAACTTATCTCGAAGAAAGGTCACTCCCTGCTACTATAAATACACTGGAGCACCCAGGTATAATTCATACTCTGATTCTACACAAAATACCTGCTCAAAGCCCATGCTAACTTAAGCATCGGAGTCTCTTGCAGGTACCACCACCTTCCGGTGATCAAAGATCAGCAACACCACCAGATTCAACAAGTCGGACATGACAACTCCGGACACCGTAGCAGATCTCATCCGAGATCGACCTTCAGTTTCAGGTAACCCTCGGAACACTATTCGAACTAAAAAGCTTAGTAATTCGAATCAACCTTGTTCGAATTAGTGAAGGAGTTTGTAGTGTGAATAGTTCGAATCAACCCTGTTCGAATTAGTGATGAAGTTTGCAGTGTAAATAGTTCGAAACCATGCAAGGTGAAGTTCGAATCAAAACGATTCGAATTATTGATGGAAAGTTCGAATCTATCTGATTCGAATTATGTGTATGTAATTTGAATTAAGCCAATTCGAATAATAATAATAATAATAATAATAATAATAATAATAATAATAATAATAATAAGGT
>NC_029785.2:126047519-126060447 GCF_000816755.2 Arachis ipaensis | reverse complement strand
ATTCGAATTGACTTAATTCAAATCACATACACATAATTCGAATCAGATAGATTTGAATTTCCCATCAATAATTCGAATAGTTTTGATTCGAACTTCACATTGCATGGTTCGAATTAGTGTGATTCGAACTATTCACACTACAAACTCCCTCACTAATTCGAACAGGGTTGATTCGAACTATTACATTGCAAACTCTCTCACTAATTCGAATAGGGTTGATTCGAATTACTAAACTTTTTAGTTTGAATAGGTTTGATTCGAATTATATAGAGACATGCTTTTGATTGATCCATGTCTCATTTTTTTGTTTGGCTTAATCACGTAAATTTTGATGCAAGCTGGCTTAATATTGCCATTTGCCCTTAATTTAATTTATAAATATTCGTGAATTGTCTTTTTATTTTTATAGAAAAAAATTGTTAAAACATATTTAGGATTGTTTTATATTTTAAGCGGTACTATATTTATTTTTGGAATTAAACTAATATTGCAAACGTTGATGTATGTTTAAATTTATCAACATATTGTCTCTTCTTAAGTAGATATAGTTGTATTTATATCTAGAGATAGTTTAATGCTTTTTTATTAATTTGAATATTTACTAAAACTATTAAAGGTAAGATAAATAAAAAAATAAATGCACAATATTTTGTCTTTGACTATCTTAGAATGACAAGTTAAATTTGTCTAAAGTTTTTGTTCAATACCCTTACTTTTTTTTTTCAAAAGACAAATCTTTGTTATATATCAATTAAGTGTATCCCATTCTTCTATTATGAAGTAAAGATGCAACCCATTTAAAATACAATTTAATGTGTTACCCATTGAGCAAATTTCAACTAAAATCAAGATGTAAAGAAATGTTATTGCCATGACTCATAACTATAAACAAAGCCCAAACTCTTCTCTACGATATATAGATAACTGTAATAACTTTATCGAATGTATGTTTCTTCTACTTAGATGTGTTGCAAAGGCCAACATGAGTTATCTTATTTGTTTTAACTCATTTTTCTCAAAGTATAATTCTTTCATAGTAATTTTTTTTAACTAATAAAAAACTATTAATTTGAGTTGCTAAAAAAATAGTAAGATAGTTAGAATTTTGTCATAGAATTGTAAGATTTTATTTATATTAAATAAACACAACCGTTCAAAAATCAAAGAAAGCAATTTTTGGAGCTATCAAGGATAAAGTTCAGAAGAGGATTATGGGTTGAAAAAGAAGTCTATTATCATCAGGTGGCAGGCACATGCTATTGAGAGCGGTGGGGGAGGCGATTCCTATTTATACACTCTCTTGTTTCAAGCTCCCGAACACACTGTTGACTGAGATTCATAGCATGCTCTCACAATTTTGGTGGGATCAAAAAGGCGCAGAACGAAGAATGGTTTGAATTAAATGGGTCACAATGACGAGACCGAAAAAAGATGGAGGGCTGGGGATCAAGGATCTAAGGGCGCAAAATTTGGCTTTATTGGGCAAGCAATGTTGGCGTCTAATGAAATAACCTAATTCTACTATATCAAGAATGCTCAAAGCTAAATATTTTAGATATACAGATTTCCTACATGCAGAGATAGGAAGCGTACCGTCGTGGGGTTGGAGAAGTGTTCTTGAAGGGCGCAAGGTGATCGAAAAAGGCTTGTTATGGAAAATAGGCTCTGGCACTAATGTTCGCATCTTCCATGACCCCTGGCTCCCACCACCAGTGCCCCTTAATGTCCCTCAAAATGCACTCACAATCCCGCCAAATCTGCAAGTGTATTACGTTAGTGCATTATTAAATCCTGATAGAAGTTGGAATAGAAATCTGATTGAGTCGATTTTTTCAATTGATATATGCAATAAAATTTTTTCAATCAAACCAACAGAGGAGGAGGATGAAGTTAATTGGTGCTGGACAAAATCTGGTATATATGAAGTTGGGTCAGGATACAAAATTGCCTATGGATTCTTTCATTCTTCTACTTCATTGAGGCCCCAGAACATACACAACAGAGTCTGGAATAGTATTTGGGAGTTGAAATTACCACATAAAATTAAGATTTTTCTATGGAAAAGTATTCATGAAAAGCTTCCGGTGTTGCAACAAGTTCATAGCCGGTTCGCATCCACTCCTGCCACTTGTCCAAGATGCATGTTGAAGGCTGAATCAATTTCTCATGCTTTGTTCCAATACCCCCTGTCTTCAATAATATGGAGCCTAAGCTTAATAACCCCTGACCTATGGATGACAGAAGAAGAAACTTTTTTCAATTGGTGGCAATAACGAGTCTTATCCTGGGCAGCGGATCAATTCGACGGTAGACAAAAGACCCCCTCATAGCGGCGCTGTGTTGGAGCACTTGAAAAGCGAGGAATCGGTGTGTTTTCGAGAAGGTAATAAGCCTAGCACCAGAGATAGTGAAAGAAGCCAGCAATTTAGTGCGTGAACTCGTGAGCCATACCTGATAGATGCTACTAATTTTCTTTACTCTTACTTTACTCTTCTTTAAGCTCTTAGTCTTTCAGTCACAGTTGGTAATAAATAGGAATACCCAATTTGTTTGTACTTCCTTATGGAAACACTTTTATTTTATATTAATAAAATAACATTTATCTTTAAAAAAAAAAAACACAACTGTTTAATCTAATAATGTAATATGGTTAATTTTACACATAACATATAATAATATTAAATTTTAATCAATTTAAAATAATCAATAAATAAAAAAATGTATTATTGTAATTAATAAAACTCACCTTTCATATTTAATATTATTCTTTATTGATACAAAATATTATTTAAGAGTCCATGACAATAATTATCTTAGACATATTTTGGTCTGACGTTAGAAAGTAATAGAATGACAAACAACCATCTACCATATGATATTGAGACTTATGAATTTGCTTATTTAATGACTTCATTAAATTTCATATCATCTTATATTAATCCAATAATAAAATATCCATGGATATATAGGTAACATAAATTATTACTCTTATTGTCTTTGTATCTTGAAAATTGATATTTTTTTTTTTTTGAGTATTTAAGTAAGTGGTAGTGTACATATATTTAAATAGATATTTTATAGAACTTCATTAGCATGTGTGTGTCACATTTTTATGTATGGCGCCCAAATTTGAATAACAACTGGAAATTATAAGGAACTTTTAATTTATCGACTTATCGTCAACTATACACTCTGTTTTCGTCACAATTTGATTACCATCTCCACGGTTATACTTGAAAAATGTTTCATCAATGAGTGTCCATTCTCTAGACTCTTTACTAGTAGTATTGTCCTGTTCTTGAATTTTAATTTACTGTCAGTAACGGCACAATTATTGTAATTCATAATTTCTCTCTTTGTGTGAATAAAATTATATCTAAATATTTAAAATGATAAAAATTTAAAAATTTATTTAATTGAGTAGAATGAATAACAAGGTGTCAAAAGTGGTATGAAGTAAAAGTTAACAATTTTTTCTGTTGTGTTTTGGGTGGATATAAAAGCTAAATAATATAATATTGGAGCTTTATATTCTTCTCTCTACTATGACTTCCATTTTCTACAAGAATTGAAAACAAAAAAGGTCGTTTTATTCAAAATTCTAATACATGCAGATCATCATTAAAACTAGGGTAAAGTACTAAATTGGTCCCCTAGGTTTGGGCGTAATTCTGTTTTGGTCCTTAAGGTTTAAGGTGTTCTATTTGAATCCAAAAAAGTTTCATTTAGCATCAATTTAGTCCCACAGTGAGGTCAAAATCAAATAATTAACAAAATGTCCTACATAACAACAGTACAAGAACAAAATCGATAATCTGGAGAACAAGTACAAGCTCTAGAGGCATAAAATCAACCATTGATACATCAATACATTTATTTATTATTTTTTTATAATATAAATAAAATATTTTCTATTAAACTAAAGAAAATAATAAATAAATGTATTGATGCATCAATGGTTGATTTTTGTGCCTCTGGAGCTTGTACTTGTTCTCCAGATTATCGATTTTTTTCTTGAACTGTTGTTATGTAGGACATTTTGTTAATTATTTAATTTTGACCTCACTGTAGGACTAAATTGATGCTAAATGAAACTTTTTTGGATTCAAATAGAATACTTTAAACCTTAAGGACCAAAACAGAATTACGCCCAAACTTAGGGGACCAATTTAGTACTTTACCCTTAAAACTATTATATTTGTCGACCATCAATGATCAGATTAACCAACCAACGTTAGTCTCAGTCATTATATATTAAACCGAAACAAAAATCTCAGTAATAGTCGGACGATAATAAAAAGTCATAGCAAATTCTGTTACTACTTGGACTAAAAAATAAATAAGTGTAATTCTTTCTAAACAATAGAATATGTTGACATGAAGAGGGACAAAGGCACAAAAATAAAAAGTAAGTTTATCATAAAATGGGTATCTCGATTTAATATTTGTACCTGCTATATATAATTATTAATTATAGAATATTTAATTTATATATCGCATTTTTTTCTTATATTGTTATAAAGATAGTCTATAATCAATAGAATTCAAATATACTTAGTATGACTCAATGGATCACTTTTTTCGATAAGTATTTTTTATGGATTCTACTCATTCTATTAACTGAATATATATATTCACTTAATAGAATGAGTAGAAAAGAGTATATTGAGGAGTATAAAATAGAATCTAATTCTATATATAATAATATATTATTAAAATAATAAAAAATAGAAAGAATGAATGTAAAACGTAGAACTAAAAAAATGGATTGATTTCACCTTCTATTTTTGCAAGGAATATAGGTATGATAATACACTTGTTCATTTTTTATTTGGAAAAAGAAAAGAAATCTTTTAAACTCTGCTAAATTTTTTACAAAGAGAAGAAAGCATGGAGCTGAAATAAGTCGAAGAACACTATGCATTGATGGGTGATGAGTAGTAAGAGGAGTAGTTATGAACCTTATAGATAATCCAATCCTAGCAAGAAAATGGAGGATACGGATACTCAATTTCAAATGATTGAACAACCGGAAGTAATTTATTTACGATACTTAGTTGGCATTCATAAATAAATAGATTCTAAAATAGATATTTATATGAGTTATAAGTAAAAATTTTTATTTAATAGAATTTTAATTTTTTGTTTGAAGTATTTATAAAATATTATGATGGTTCGGTTGCTTTATTATTTCTTCAGCAATCCCAAAATGTCATTTGGTCAAAATAATTTTGTTTGGTCTTGGATCTATGTTATGCCGACATGGGTAAATCATTAATGTCAATGGTTGTAGAGGACCAAAAAAAAAAGATCAAAAGGGTCAAAGATAAACCATTAATTAAAGGGTGCCGCCTTATCTCTCTCATGGAGAACTCTTTCTTATAAGGAGTATTTCTCAGAACTAAAGGTTTTGCGTGTACCTGTTTTATCTTTCACACTTTTACGCAAACTTTTATATCTATCTTCTTTCTTTTATTACCGCAATACTACATATGGCCTATAAAGAGGAACAATCTGTTGAAGGCGAAGTTATCTCCATCAATCCAGACGAGGACGAGAGTTTTACTAAAGAAAATTTGAATATAGTGGGAAAGATTCTCTCAAATAAAAAAAATAGCTTTAAGACTTGCAAAGTAGCTCTTCTAAAAATTTGGAAAAATTCAGAAAAAGTGGTCATCTCCAATGTCAGTAGAAACAAAGGGCTTATCAGCTTTAAAGATACGAGGAAAGGAATCCAAATACATAAGGGATGACCTTGGAGTATTAGAAGAAATATTATTAATCTGCAAATATGGAACGGAAGAGAGTCAGTCTATGAAGTGGATCATAAGTATATGGAATTATGGGTGCAAATACATGGGCTTCCACTTAATTATATAACAAGAAAAACAACTGAGATTATTGGTAAAAAAATATGAGTCGTGATGGAAATAGAAAATTCCATATTGAACAACATACTACACAGAACTTTCTTGAGGGTGAACATGACAATGAACATCACTAAACCTTTGCCAACTGGCTTCTGGCTAGTGAGACAAAATCATCAAACTCTTTGGGTTGAGTTCAAATATGAGAGGATTCAGGAATGTAAAAAAAGAATGTAAAAATCCAATGGCAATGACAAGCTGGAACCACATGAAAATAAGGTATGGACTGAGTATATGAGTTAATAGAGTCAGGGCCATTTCAGCCAGGGGAACAAAGCAGGAAGAAGAAGAGGAGAACAGGGAATGGACAGAGACTAAATAGGCATGTGAGTGGGAGATTGTAAAAATGGAGAGTATGAAGGAGCATTGGGCAGAAGAGAGTGGCATAAGTAGGGGAGTAGGAGGAGGGTTTCAGAAAACTCTCAAAACAAATTTAGAGCAGCAGAAGGTGTTAAGTAGGGAGAGCCAGGGATCTAGAGAGCAGGTTGAGGAGGATTCAGAAAATCTAATAATCAAGCGTGTTTTTTCAGACATGAAAGATTTGAGAAGAAGTGACAAGTTAGCAGACCTTATAAATAGGATGAGAAAAGAAAAGGATAAGCTTCAAAAGATAGGTGAAGTGAATTGTGCGTCTAGGTCCAATGTCATATTTTCTATAGAACAAGAGGTTTCTGGGACATGCAATATTCAGAATATTAAAGAGTGGCATGAGGAGCATATTGAAGTTGCGAAAAATATGGAGGGCCAACCTTTTGTTATGAAAACAAGGTTGAATGAGTTACATCTGGATGGGCTGAAGGATATTGAGGAACCGAATTACAAACCAGCAAGTAGAGGAAGGTGGCTGGGAGAATTCCAAAGATTTAACAATCATGAAAGAGTTGGAGACGCTTTTTGGAAAGAAGGAGGCCCAACTAAATCAACATATCAATAAGGAAATCAGTAAACAAACAGAGAAGGAGACAGGAACCATAAAACATATTGCAGGCCAGTTGTGGAGTTACAGGAAAAAAACCAAAATGAAGAGAATTGTTAGTGCAGTTGGTACAACCATGATTCAAAGAATGGAGAATGAAAAAAAGTATTACGTTGAACTAGCTTAGGAGCAGCAAGAAATGGAAGAGGATAATGCTGCTATGTCAGAGCAGAGGAATGAAAATCAAGACGCATAGGAGCTGGCTTTTGACATAGGGATGAATTTGAATTTCAAAAGAAAAAGAGATACAAGCAGCCTAGTAGACTATGAAGACAAGATGAAGGAAGAGGAACAACTAAGAATGGAAAAATCTGGTAAGAAGTTCAAGAACGAAGCTGGAACAATCATGGCTGAGGAGGCGGGCCTTAACATGCCCCACCAACAGCCATGATTGTTGTCAGCTGAAATTGTTGTGGGATGGCGGCCCCTTTGACAGTGTTTGAATTGAGAAGTATATGTAAATCTCTTAGGCCGTCCCTTTTGTTTCTTATGGAGACCAAAGCTAACAAACTTAGTTGTGTTAGGATTAGGAGAAAATTAGATTTTGATAATATGTTTTGTATGGAATTTCGGGGGCTGTCTAGGGAGCTATGCTTATTTTGAAAAAGTAATATAAATGTTCATGTTTATGTTTGGTGTGAAAATTTTATTAAAACTAAGATCGGTACTAGCAATGATAAAGATTGGAAAGAAATTTTTGTTTATGGTCATCCTGATCACAGGAGGAGAAAGGAGTTATGGAAAGAGTAAACTTATGCAAATAATAACCTGGATGAACCGAAAGCTTTTATTGGGGACTTTAATGATGTAATTACACAAGAGGAGAAAGTAAGATTGCACCCAAAATCGACTAGTCAGATTGAAGTTTTTAGGAGTTTTGTAGATGAGAATGCACTCATGGACTTAGAATTACAAGGGACAAAATACTCGTGGTTTAGTAACCCAAGGATGGTTTTGTTACTAAAGAAATGATAGATAGAGTACTTGCTAATTGAGAATGGAGAAGAGCTTTCCAACATGCCACTCTTTTCGCCTTACCAGTTATAAGCTCTGATCATACACCTTTAGTTCTCAATGTTAAACCAAGAGAAATAAAGAGTAGATGCTTTAAATTTATGGATTATTGGGCTAACCATGCTAATTGTGATAATGTCATAAGGAGAGGATGGAGCAGTACTTGTAATAGTAAGGTTGATCATTGGACGAATTTAACTCAAAAGATGCATAATTGTAAGAAGGAATTGATCAAATGGAGTAAATTAACTTTAAGAGGACAGATGTTGAAATACAAAAACAAAAGAATAACCTTAAACAAGCACAGAAAGGAAAGTACTCGGATAGACAGCAAGAGGAGAACAACAGACTGAAAATGGAGATTACTAGACTATGGAGACAAGAAAAAGTATTGGGGTCAAAGGTCAAGAGTAAAATAGTTAAAATTTGGGGATAAAAATACTCCATTCTTTCATGCTTCTACCATTCAAAGAAGGGACATGAATAGGATAAAGAGATTGAAGGATTCTAGTGGAGAATGGGTGTGTAAGGAGAATGATATTCTTAAGTTGGCAGTAGATCATTTTCAGAATCTTTTTAAGACTTTAGAGAACTTAGATATGACTAAATGCATAAGTAAAATTCCTATTAAAGTGACTGAAGATATGAATGGAGAGCTCATAAAGGAGGTTACTGATCCAAAAATAAAAAAAAAGCTACTTTCAACCTTGGAGGTCTCAAAGCACTAGGTCCAAATGGATTAAATGGTCTCTTTTTTCAAAAACATTAGGCAGTTGTTGGAAAAGAGGTTTGTGAAATTGTTAAGAGTTTCTTTCATGACGAGAACATGCCAAGCAGCATAGGAAAAACCATTATAATTTTGGTTCCTAAGACCAATTACCCAGAAACTCTTAATCAGCTTAGACCGATTAAGATGATCATGAAGTGTGTGACACAAGTCACTTATAAGATTGAGATCAATGGAATTTTATCAAGGAGTTTTGTGCCGCAGAGGGGACTAAGGTAGGGAGATCTTCTATCGTCGTACCTATTTATCACAGCGGCATATGTTTTTACCATCCTTATGAATAAGGCTAGAGAAGAGGGTAGAATTTTTGGAGTCAAAATTGCTCCTTCTGCACCAGCCATCTCACATCTCCTATTTGCGAACAATTGCATTATATTCTCAAAAGACAGTGAGGAGAAAATTTATTAGCTCATAACTATTTTAAATATGTATATGAAAGCCTCGGGGTAGAGAATAAATGTGGACAAATTTGGGATCACATTTAGCAACCATATTCCGATCAGGAATAGAGTAGAAATAAAAGAGATTTTAGGATTGTCAGCTTGGGATTAACCAGGTAAGTATCTTGGACTTCTGACTCAATGGGAAAGATCAAAGAATAGAGCTCTGAGGTGGATTGAGGAGAGAGTGTCAAATAAGCTAGGAGATTAGAAAGAAAAACTCCTTAATCAATTTGGGAAAGAGGTTCTCATCAAATAGATAATTCAAGCGATACCTGCTTATACCATGAATGTCATCCTCTTTTCTAAAGGCTTTTGTCAACATCTTAGTAAGAGAGTGGCTAAATTTTGGTGGGCATCTACAGGTAAGGATAGGGAGTATCCATTGGAGGAGTTGAAAAAAAATATGTACTAGCAAAAGGATGGAGAAATTGGTTTTAAGGATTTTTATAGTCAAAATATAGCATACTTGACAAAACAAACCTGGAGAATTTTTGAATGTCCTAATGCGGTATGGGTTCAGGTGCTAAAGGCTGTGTATTTTTCAAATGAAGACTTTAAAGAAATTAAGGTAGAAAGGGCAGCATCATGGATTTGAAAAAGTATTGTGCATGGTAAAGATTTTCTTTTGAGGAATGGAAGATGGTTGATTGGAAATGGAGAGAAAGTGAGAATCTTAGAAGATAACTGGATATTAAACATGGATAAGAGTCCTGAAATTAGGAATAATGATGTCACTTTTGTAAAGGAGCTTATCAGTGAAGAACATGGGTGGAATATGAATGAGCTAAAGAAATATTTTGATGGAGATACTATAGAAAAAATCATTAGAACCCCAGTGAGTATTATTGAAAGAAAAGATAAATTCAGCTGGCCTCTTAAAACAGATAGCAAGTACACTATCAAGACAGAATATCATATTACTAGAAAGGAACGGAGCATCGATAATAAAAATAACCCATCAACTAGTGATGATTTAAAGGACTTATGGGGGGAGATTTGGAAATTAAAAGTACCTCAAAAAATCAAAACCTTTTTATGGCGAGCTTCACATAACATGATACTGGTTTTTTAAAATCTTTATAATAAAAAAATAACTAACACCCCTATATGTGCAATTTGTTTGCAAGAACTAGAGACCACTGAGCATGCACTGCTGCTCTGCCCCTGGACAAGGGTAGTGTGGTTTGGAGTTCAAGTTCAATGCTGCCTTACAGCCCATACAGTAACATCTTTTGGAAAATTGATGAGGGATATTTTGAAAAATATGAAGTTGAATACAGGAGTTAGTTATGAACAGTGTGGCAGTAAGGTTGGATTTTTAGTATGGGAGGTGTGAAAAGCAAAAAATCAAGTAGTACATCAGAGGTTCAAACCTTATCCATTAACAAGGATTTACAAGGCTAAACAAATGAAAATAGAGTTTGCAGAAATTGTAGAAGAACCGGCAAAGACTTCTATTAATGAAAGAAGGCCAGTTAGAAGGGTTACCTGGAGACCACCACTGGCAGGATGGGTTAAGGGCAATGTTGATGTAACATTTGTTGAAGTGCATTCTGGAGGGGCTACAGCAGCAGTAATTAGAGACCACACTAGAAACCTTCTCACAGACTCAAACTCCAAAATAATGGCCACCTCGCCTTTAGCTGCGGAAGCGTTAGCAGTTAGGGAAGCATTAATAATGGCAAACAACTTTCAACTGGAAAGAATTATCATAGAATCTGATAGTTTGATTCTCATCCAAGCACTAAAATCACAAGCATCAATTGCGGAAATTCAAGTTATTTTAGATGACATTTTGGATTTAGCAAGAAGTATCTCAAATTGTGGGTTCATTTGGGTGCCTAGAGAAGGGAATGCCTTAGCGCATGAAGTGGCCAAGCTTACAGTTGATGATATACCTTTCAACAAAATTGGCTCATGTGCAAGCCACAAACCATCACAAACATTCTAAAGAGAATTACATGTCACTACAAACGACAAACAGATCATGACTAAGGGAATCTAAATTTGACTGGCTGCAAATCGATTTAAATCAGAAGGAAATTAGCATCATTATGCCTTCACTGTCCCAGCCGAGGAGGAATTCCAACACCATCAACACAGTGGCATCATTGGCGAAAGTAGCATCAATCAAGAACGGGGTTGATAGAAGGAGAGATAGGAGTTGTTGCCAGAGAGATCGAGGTTGATATAGCTTCGGGTATCTTCATTCTTCACACTGGATGGAGGTAGCAGCACGGCAACAACAACAAACCACCGGCATCAGCGACGAAAGGGGCGCAATGATGGGCGGCACTACAGAAGTCGTTAAAGGGGCCAACAAGTTGAAACTATCACAAAGAAGATGAAGATTGCGGAAGGTTGTGCTGCCCAGCTTGGACATTGTTCCAAAAAAAATATCAATTAAAGAAAGTCATAAAGAAGATATCGAAATATTATAAGAGGGTCCATAGACTAATTTGATTTTGGATTAAAATACAATACATTCCTGTATATGTGAAAAATTAAAAGAGAAAATGACAAATAGGTCTCTGACCTTTTATCCTGCGGACATTTTTCGTCATTGACTATTTGAAAATACTTTTAAGTCTCTCACCTCCTTAAAAGTTAGACGGATTAGTTCTCCGTGCAAATGCCTTCGTCAAACCCAACAAAAAAGTCTGACGTGGCTTTCGTTTTGATGACGTGGCATATGAGTGCAATGGTAGTTTTGAAAACTAGACAAAAAAAAGTCATTATCTCTCAAAACTACGTCGTTTTGTGTGGCAACCAGTTCTCCGGTCCCATTCCCTCACTCCCCACCGGTTTGCTCTAGTTCCTTTACCTCTCTGACAACCACTTCACTGGCCAGATTCTGGTCGCCATGGCGGACAGTCTCTATTCTATACTTGTCAAACTCGATGTCTCGTCCAACAACCTCACGGACGGGTCCAGTTCCTGACGAGTTCACGTCATGCTCGTCTCTCATCTCGTTCGATACATCGTCTCACGGGGAGATTTCCTGGACTGGAAAGCTTTTGAATTTGGCGATCTTGAAGCTTAGTAATAACTCATTCTTTGGCATTCCGCCGGAGCTGGGTGACTGCCACACAGCTTGATTTGGTTGGATCTCAACTCCAATGAGCTGACCGGAGCAATCCTGCCCGAGCTTTTCAAGCAGTTGAGGAAGATTGTGGTGAATTTCATCTTAGGTGAATTTCAGCTTGAGTGGAATGATAGTTTTGAAAATTGGACCAAAAAAAATTCCTTCTCCCTCATATGCCACATGTGCACCCGTAATGCCAGGTCATTAGAACGGGAATCACGTTAGATTTTCTGTTTGTTTGACGGAAGCATTTGCACGAAAGGATTAATCCGTTCAACTTTTAAAAAGGTGAGAGATATAAAAATATTTTCAAATAGTTAAAAACGAAGGTCAAGAATCTATTTCTCCTTTTTTTAAATTAAAATATCTCAAAATTTTACGAAAGAAGTAAATCTGATAAATATTTATTTACCTAATTGGCATTCAGTTCTTGATATTATTTCAGATATGATATTCAATAAATGACTAAATTAAATAATATAAATTATGTTATAAATTATTATATTAATATCAAATGAATTTAATTTAAGTAGTTTGATATTTACCCTAATTAAATCAAATGATTGATATAATAAACAAATTATAATTAATTTAATTTATAAAATCATGTGTATGTGTTGCATACTTTTAAAAGTTAAGATATTTTTCTAAAATTAACGTGTGCTAATTATTAAAATAAAAATCTTAACCTCACAT
>NC_029785.2:126045492-126047494 GCF_000816755.2 Arachis ipaensis | reverse complement strand
TCATTAACATTTTGGAATTAACTTATGTTTAGTCTAGTATTATTTTCTGTAAAAAAAAAAGACAATATTGTTTTACTCTATTTTAAATTATACTTTATGTTTCAAAACTCTTTTGATAGAATCTTTTCTATTTTATTTTTGATCATTTTAATTTTTCATTAAAAAAATGATAATTTACATTACTATGCATAGTTGATATATATTTTATAATTGCAAACAGTTAGTGAAGTTGAGAATATATGCCTAGAAAAATAAATTAAAAATAGAACATAGTATAATATTTATGATGACTTTGTGATTATCATAAAACTAAAATAAAATGCAAAGTAAATGACAATAATAATATGTTTAGGATGGAATTAAATCTCAATTTGGCCCCTAAAATTTAATCCGATACTCAGAATGGTTCCCACAATTTTGTTGGCTCAATTAGAACCCCAAATTTATAATTGTGGCTCCAATTTGTCCCTGCGATCATCTCCGTCACCAGAATACTGATTTGATGCAATTGCATGACACGGTGGACACTACTTAAACGACGGTGCATTGGTTTCGCGCCCAAACCCTTTGGAAACCACGTCGTTTCAGTCTTTTGTGGGTTAAAATTCTCTTTCTTTTCAGTACGACGATTATAAGTTGCCAAACATCAAGAAAAACCCTTACACTACGTGGTTTTCAAAGGGTTTGCGCGCGAAACCAATGCGCCGTCGTTTAAATAGTGTCCACCATGTCATGCAATTGTGCTAGATCAGCATTCCGGTGACGGAGATTATTGCAGGGGCAAGCTGGAACCATAATTGTAAATTTTGGGGTCTAATTGAGGTCAACGAAATTATGGAAATCATTCTGAGTATCAGGCCAAATTTCAGGGCCAAATTGAGATTTAACTCGTTTAGGATGATATGCGAAGAAATAGAACTAAGTTTAAAAGTCAAAATAACAAAAAATTTAATCAAACAATATAAAGGATTAAAAATAATGATAATAAAACAAAAAAATAATTAAAAAAATAAAATATTAGTAATTACTTTAAAATAAATCATGAAGTAAGTTCTAAGGTATTGTTTTATTTGGATTGTTAAGAATTATACTTTCATGTGATGTTATGCTGTTTAATTTAGCGAAATGATTAATGTAAACCGGATTATGGAAACCGTTTTATGTAAACCCGTTTATGTAAACCAGTTTACTTTAAACCGGTTTATGTGAACCGGTTAATTGTAAACCGGTTTATGTGAACCGGTTTACTGTAAAACCTGTGTAGTTATATATCTCAGTATGCGTTTCTTTTCATGCGCAGCCCGAGCGATGCATTAGGAGCATGAGGCGGCAGCAGGGCATGCGTCTTGATGACAGATACGTTCCATACGAGGCCTTCAGCTGGCCTTTGGCGTCGAGGTACTATACTGGGCCTATTTTTTTTCAATATGACTTACAGAATTGCGTGTATGTTAATACTCTGTTGCATAATGTAAACACATATATCAGTATATGTAACTCATATGTATGGTGCAGATAGGCAGGTTACAACCCTTCCGGTAGCGAGAAGGGTCCGAGAGTGCGGGCATGGAGGGTTAGGATAGACCGGTTACAGTCCAGGGAGGTTAGTATGCTAATTAATAACTGATGCTCTTTTAGTTAAATATTTTACACTTGGCTCGTACAGTTGCCCTGATAATTGTGGGTTTGTTCTGCAGTTTATATGGATGCCGTACAGTAGCCCCGACGTACTTCAGGTGTTGCACCCGGAGGTTTTGGAGCCTAGCCTTCACCGCTGCATCCGCCTTCACCGCTGCATCAGCCTGTCCGGTGCCCATCTGGGCCTCAGCCTCTCGCCCCTTGCGAACAAAGAGTTCGGCCAGCCTGCCATATGTTGCCTTCACCAGGGATGCTACAGGAAGATTTCTTACACCCTTGAGGATTGAGTTCACACACTCGGAGATATTCGTCGTCATGTGACCGAATCTCCTCCCCTCATCGCGATGCTGCGTCCACAAGGAGT
>NC_029785.2:126041729-126045468 GCF_000816755.2 Arachis ipaensis | reverse complement strand
AGCTGTATGACTCATCCCAGTCACCGTAGATGAGGCCAACGGCCTTCTGCTTCGCCATCCAAACCCTCCTATAAGTCGGCCTAAAACCAAAATGCGCTGCCGTGGCGTTCAGGAGCACCTTGATGCTAACCGATGCGTCAGCCCTAACCATTGGCATAATGAACGCCGAAATCACAGAATGATCCAAACTATTTTAATGTTCCTCAACAACCATTGACATCAATGATCTGTCCATGTCACATAAGAGAACATCTAATAATGCATAATTAAAAAGTATTACAAGAAATTTGTCAGATATTGTTAGATTTATCGACGAATTTACTAAAAAAAATCGTCGGGTGGGACACTTGTAATATCCACCTCTTTTATCGTTTCTGGTTTTAAATTAGCACAACACATACACTGAACACTCATATGAAAGCACTGATTGTTTTCCAGAGTGAGAGTGGTGGAAGTTATAACAGTCCCTGAAGTAGGTACCGGATTTCTGGTACAACAGCAGTTAGACAGCTTACTTACCATCTTTTTGAAGAACGAACAACAAGTATTCATCATTGACTTCACTTTTCGGCGGCCTCCTCTTCCTGTTCTATTGATCAAAGGCATGCGGCAGCGCCGACATGGGAAAGCCATCAGAAAGATTTCGATGGTAAGGGTGGCATGATCTCAATCGAGAGTCATTTCTCTTAGTGACTGACGAATGAAATCAACCAGACCCTCACTTACGTCAATTGTTTTTTTTTTTCCTGTGCTTTCCCTCTTCTTTCTTCTCTATTGACATAAGCTAGGTTCGCACTGTTGGTGCTTTCTGCCAGATTTAGTGTCGGAATAAATTTGACAATTGGCAGATTTTTTTTCATCCGATACTAATTACTATAAAAAAAAAATTTTGCCAGTAATTTTTACCGTCAGATTTTTTTTCAGCAAACTTAAATTTTAAAGATTTTAAAAAATGTGTTTAAAAATTAAATATATAATTTTAAATATTTAAATTCAATAATTTCTAAACTAATAAGTGAAAAAATACAACACTAATTAATTCAGATAATAATAAACTTAAAAACTTAACAAAGATAAGTCAATAATTAACTCAAAAAATAAACAAGTTAATATTAACTTAGAAAATTAACAATAATTAACTAATTAACTCAGAAAATAATTAACTCAAACAACACTAAAATAGAAATCGGAACAATGTAATTAGGGATCTTATACTTGTAGATTCATTCCGAAGAGCAACACCAAGTCCTATTGCTCTTTCTATGACACCAATGTTCTTACTTGAACTGATATCAAACTACATAATTATCACAGGATTTAAAAATAGAATCATAAAAACAGAATTAAAAATCAGAATAATAAATACAAAACTTAAAACACAAAATCATCAAAACAGAATTAAAAATCAGATTTATAAACAAAATTTTAAATACAAAATCATCAAAACATAATTAAAAAAATTTAAACCATCACTAACAATTTCAAAAAAATAGCTGAAGCCATCAGTAAGGAAATAGAAGAACATTAATCAACAAAATAATCAGGAACTAACCCGACACAGAGGCCCCATTCTTGAGGACGACAGCGTGGAGGAAAGTCTTGCTGTGTGTGGAGGACGACGATGTCCGGTGTGTGTTGCTGCTGTGCGTGGAGGATAGTCAACGACGGCTACTATTGATGCGTGAAAGACGATGACAGTTGCTGCTGGTGCGTGGCGCCGTGGAGGAGGACGGAGAGAGAAGCGCTTCAAGGATAAGGGAAGGAAAGGAAAGGGTTGCTTCACCGTAGAACACGGGTCAGGGTGCTGTGGGGCAACATCGCCGACGGAGAAGAGGGAGGAATTTCGTCGCTGTGAGAGGTTGAGAGAGGGAGAGAAAATTCGGCGCTCGGGGAATGGGGGTGTTTTGACGCTCTGAAAAATGAGACCGAAGAGAGAGGAGAGGTTTAAAGAGAGAGTCTGTCTTTCAAAATGCGGAGAGATGGTGTGTTATTTCAATTTAAAATAATTTTATTGACGGATAAATCTGACAGTAATATATTGCCTGTAACCAAAACGCAATGTTCCATTAATTGAGCTTTACCGACGGATTTATCAAATAATTATTCCAACGATAACGATCGTGCTAATTTTTTTTTCTCTAAATATTATCGGTGAATTTACCGTCGAAAAATTGAATTCGACAATAATTTTTTTATCCGAAAAATTGATTGTCAAATCTGCCTATTAATCCACTGCTAATGTTCAATGGTCAATTCAATGATATTTTACGGTTTTCTTGTAGCGAAGATATTAAGAAATTTAAATTAAAGCAAATAATAAAAAAGTATAAATGTAGCACATAATTAAAATCATAGATAGTATATAACATTTGTATAGCATATGAATCTTATTTTATTATTAAAGTAATAACGTATCAAATCAACACACTCACACATGCACACAAATTCTAAAAATAAACGTAATTTAAAATAATTAATTAAGTTAACGTAAAATAAGAAAGATTATTAGCCATAATTCTAATTGATTATACTTAATAAATTAGGCTAAATAAATCAAGAAGCACTATCAAACTCAAAAGAATGTCATGTTAGTAATTATAAAATATTAATTAATTTAAGAATTCAACTATCTTATACTTTAAGAATACATATTAAAATTACTAATCGAAAAAGTTTTTATTAAAAATACAAAATATTTAATTTTTCAATACATTTATTTTATATTTATTTAAAAAATTTAAATTTTTTTACTACTACTACTAATAATAATAATTTTATTATGTATTTTTAGAATATGTGTTAACTAAATTTTTAATATAAAATAAAAATAAATAATTAGACATAAGTGTAATTAATTACATTTAGTGAATTAGCTCGCTAAATAAATAAAGAAACACTACAAAAAAATTGTCACATATGCTATTAATTAATTGATGATAATCTTATATAATATTAATTGGACTAATAACATTATTTATTTACCTACTTGTTATATGCTTTGTATTTTTTTCGATAATATTAAAAAAAATAAAAAAATCAGTTTAAATTTAAGGATTTTTTATTTTAATAAATTAAATAAACGTAATAATTACTGAATTAAATAATTTTAAAATTTGTCACCAAAAAAAAATAATTTTAAAATTTATTATCGAAATTCGTTACTCTATCTTATTTCATTTACACTATAAACGAAATAATTTTATACGTATCTCGTTTACAGTATAAACGAGATAAGACACGTGGATATCTTATCTTGTTTACAGTGTAAACGAGATAAGAGAGGACGACGGCTATATATATAACTTGTTTACAGCGTTTGACCGGGTACCAGTTTGAACTTTTTAACTACTTTCTCCTCTCTTTTACCCTTTTTTGACCATATAATCGATAAATTCGACGATGGTGTACGTAGCTGGTAACAACTGAGATATCAACAGGCTGAATGAGACTTCGCATTATGCCGGGACAGCTGACTTTGCAGTTAGTTCTGTTGTGTTGAATTTTATGCAATCCCATATAGATATATGTGTGTATGTAGCCATGGTTAGGATAGTCGTCAAGAACTAGAATATAGTTTGTATAGTTAGGAATAGGTCACTGGTAGAAATTTAAAACTCTCTTTTATTTCACTTGTGTTAGGTTGTTATTACATAATTATTAGTTTGGAACTTTATTTTATTTCTTTTAGTTTCGTCAAATTTATAATTAGTTTTTTATTTTTTTTAATTTAGTTATTATA
>NC_029785.2:126024388-126041660 GCF_000816755.2 Arachis ipaensis | reverse complement strand
CTATTTTCAAAACTAAAAACAGTGTAGGAATTTAATAAAAAAAATATAGAAACCTATTTAAAAATTTAGTGATATTAAAAGGACCGTTAAACTTAAAAGAACCAATAAAATTTTTAAAATAACTAAAAACAGTGTAGGAATTTAATAAAAAAATATAGAAACCTATTTAAAAATTTAGTGATATTATAAGGACCGTTAAACTTAAAAGAACCAATAAAAGTTTTAAAATTACATATTGATAATTATGAACATATATTTTTTCTACAGAGGCCTCGCCTTCTACTGTCCCAGCGAGTGAGTCATACCCTTTCTCCACCCGACACCATTGTCCCGTATTCGAGGGAGGCTGGATTCGGGGACACGGTGCCTCTCAGGGATTTCACATTCGACAATGCCCTGATTAAGGCATCCGTGAAGCGATGGCACGCAGAGACCCACGCGTTTCATCTTCCGTGGGGTGAGGTGACTATCACCCTGCAGGACGTGGAGTACCACCTAAGGCTACGCGTCCACGGGACCCTGTTGGGGGTGCTTCCGTGACTTCGGTAGGTGGTATCAGACGGAGACGTGGCAGTTGGTGGAGCAGCTACTCGGTGCCAGGCCTCTGGTGGCTCCACAGCTGGCGGCGCATGAAGCTCATATGGCTGCGGGATTGTGTCTGCCAGATACCCCTACGGACGACCCAGAGACCCTCTGACAGTATGCTAGATGCTACATCATGTTAGTGATCGGAGGATATCTGATGACGGACAAGTCGAACAACTTGGTCCATCTGCGTTGACTCCCACTTCTTGAGTTTTTTGGGAGGTGCCAGGCGTTGTCTTGGGGCTCGGCTGTGTTGGCTTAGACGTACCAGTCACTGTGCTCGGCGGCACACTGAGGCATCACGGACATTGCTGGCTGTACTCCACTGTTGATGTCCTAGATATACCAGAGATTTTTTCAGTGGTGTCCACCGGAGTGAGCGTTCTACATGTATCCTATGCCTGTGAGGTAACAACTATTTATATCTTTATTTAGTTATTAATTTGTAACTTCTTACGACCTTCTTCATAATGAACTACTTTTATTCTTTTGATTGGTGTCAGGTTGGTTGCACCAGTAGAGCATATATCAGCATGAGGCCAGGGTCTTGCGATGGAGAGTATCGATCGATAGGTTACGATTCGATGAGGTTAGTACCATGTTTGACACCACCACATTTGCATAACGAACTCACACGCTGAGTGCGCAACAGAATCAGATTCTCACACTCAAATATCACTTCATTGTCGCCATTTCTCATACGACAATTGGAATAAACACAAAAAACTATGTATACGTTATTACTGGCCATTATTGCCTTCTTTTTTTGAGAAAAACAGAACAGGAGAAGATATGAAATGAATGTAGAGAATACTAAAGATTAGACATCCTTTTATAGTTACTGAAAAATTGTCTCACTAGATCTCGTTTACACTGTAAACAAAAGATGTGTAAAATTATCTCGTTCACAGTGTAAACGAGATAAGAGAGGGTGAGAGATTTCGGTAACAAATTTTAAAATTATTTAATTCAGTAATTATTATATTTATTTTATTTATTAAAATAAAAAATCGCCTAAATAAACCATTTATATCCATTTTAATTAATTTTAAAATCAAAAGATGCCATAGGATCTTCCAATTAGCGACTTAAAAGTTAAAAGTTAAAGGTATATACTCTTCGCAGCGAAAGGTTCCATTTATCATTTGCGACTTCAGAATCGGATGAAATGTATGAAAGGAGATTGATCTAGGTTTTTTATTTTCTTTTTGTTAGAAAGTGATTCTAAAGAGGCAAGTCTCTGCGAGAAATGTTGATTCGTTGCTGAGAATTGGGCACTGATTTCGTTTTTGATAGACATAGCATTGTGCAGCATTTTTCTTTTCTTTTAGGGAATGAAGTGTGTGTTATTAGTTTAGAATTACAAGAGCCACTTGTTTACTTAATGGTTCATGACTCGTGTGTTTATAAATTTAGCTGTAATGTGATTATGAATGTGATTTACTAATTACTAGGTTCAAGATTAATTTATTTGAGTCTAGTTTAGAAATATCAAAAGAAGCATGTAATATGCGTATTTTGGAATTTGTTTTCTGTTAGTATGGAATGCTAGGTAGTAAGGCTTGTGGATTTTTGTTGTGGTTTGAATCACCTTTAGCGGTTTTTTATGTATGGGCAGACATGAGGTCGAGGAAATTGAACAAAAGAAACAAGGTGCTGGGAGGTTTTCCTGAGTTTGGTGCAATCTTCATGTCTAATTATTTTACAAAGTTATAATTAAAATCAAACTCTCAAGATTTTTAATATTAAAAATAATTAGTATTTGTCTTAATCAATTTGAGTTTGTTGAGTGATCATCTCACTCGTCCGCTTAAACAACTATTATGAGTTAGAATCTCGCCTTGTGTGTGTAGCAATCCATTGGCTAAAGTCAGGGCAGATTTTGCTTAGGACAGGCCAGGGCATGGTCGGGTTTAGGGTGTACCCGCTTCGGATATATACATATAAACACTTTTTAGGAATTAAAATTTGCCTCACATCACAGATTCATTGATTCACAGTTTCAGTCCACACTCTATAGCCATGTAAGAGAAACCCAGTCATTCTCACCCGGAGTCTTCTTCTTCTCAACTTCTTCACAAAAAATCTCATAGCTCCCGTCATCGTTGTTGTTGAGCCCATCACCGCCTACCACTTCACAGCTCCTATCTTCCTTCACAGCTCATGTCGCCATCGCTGCTTATCCTGTTACCATCGTTATTGAGCCCATCGCCACCTTTCTCCTGCCGAGTCGATTTGCCTCACATCACGGATTTAGTGATTCACAACTTCAATCATACTCTGTAGCCATGCAAGAGAAACCCAATCATTTTCACCCAGAGTCTTCTTCTTCTCGGCTTCTTCACAAAGAACCCCATAGGTCCCGTCATCGTCGTTGCTGAGCCCATCGCCACCTACCCTTTCACAACTCTCATCTTCCTTCACAGCACATGTCGCCATCGCTGCTTATCCCATTACCGTCGTTGTTGAGTCCGTCGCCACCTTTCTCCTACCAAATCCCTTTTCTCTAGGTAAATCTCCCCCCATCTCTCTCTCTCTCTCACACACACACATTGTGAGTCTGTTAAATTCTTCTCTTCTTCTTCCACAAACTCGTCACTTAGTTGTCGTCGCTATAAGCCCATGCATTATCGTTGTAGTTTCATCTGAGTCTGTCACCGAATAAAATAAAATTTTTATTCAAATTGGACCAGTTGAAAATAGGCATGCATGAGATTATTTTGCATATAATTTCTGAATTTTCTCATCCAAATTTGATCTATGTGGTTGAGTATTTTAGTATAGCAATCATCGTGGTTTCGTTGCGACATTAATGTGATAAAGTTGTGATAATTTCATAACTAATATATGAGACAGACCATATTAACAAAGTAATCGAGGAAATAACATTCAGATGTGTGCATAAAATTTATAAGATGTGATTATTTCAGGAAAATATATATGTATAGTCCAAGTTGAAGATTTTTAGAAAATTATTATTTTTTAATATATTTATGAACAATACTTATATTAATTATAATTGCAAATTAAGTAATTTTACATTAAATGACTTATATAATGGTGATCTCATTTATTGTCATAAATGTTGAATTAAATAAGTCATCATTACTTTTGATTTAGATAAATGAGATTAAAACCATAGATACTATTTTATTTGAGTTTTAGAGTTTAATGAGTATCACACTCAAATATAAATAATGACTTCAGAATTTTGGTCTCCAACACATCAAACTCGTCTCCGTAGTTCTTTTCTCACAGTGGAGTTGTGATTCAGCCCTATCAGAAATAAATAAGGTTTTGGTTGACGAAGATCAAAGAACCACAAGAGTCAAGCTCTCTGATCTCAATCATGCTCTCGAATGAAGGGACACTTTCGTGTTCTCAGTTATATTTTTTAATGATTTAACATGGATGATCTTAAGGTTGAGAAATCCTAAATTTTTTAGATAATATAGAATTTTTATTCAATCAAATGATGAGAAATAATTTTATTGAATTAAATTATATTAATATGATCATTGGATGATAAAGAATACTAGAAAAATAAATAAATAATATTTTAAGAGTATAAAATATTAAATTGTCATTTCAATTTACTTTTTTAATTAACCACAAAAATATCTTGAATTAATTTAATTTTTACAAATGTATTAATGCATTAATTGAAAGACATTATTAGAATAAAAAGTAGCAAGAATTAAAATAACTGAAATTTATTAACTTTAATTAGTTAAATTAGCATAAAAAAAAAGAGATGATTAATCAGATTAAATAAATTAAAAAATATTATTGAGAAAAGAAAATATTACAGTAATTATATTACTAATTTTTAAAAAAATCAATTCAATTCGTTCAAATTTTTATTTAAAATAGACCATTAAAGATCACCAATGAATAAAAATGAATGAGATATAATAAAGAATAATTTTGGTAGTATAAATAATTAAATTAAATTATTATATACAATTTTTATTTTTTATCTTATTATGATTGAAGTTAACATTAATGGTAAAAAAAACTAATTTTAAAAATAGCCCCAATTTTTATTTTACAACATAATTAAAGCACAATTCATACTTTTTTATTTTGTGATTAATTAATATTTTTTAAATTTTTTAGTTAAGTCTTCTATATTTTATGATTGATAAATTTTCTCTACAAAATACAAATTTGTGATGAATTATTACTGTTCGATACGTCGGGTTACCAGACGGTTTAGATGTGAAGATGGGTCCTGCCTTGGTCTGAGTCCTGGGAACAGTTCGCGCTATCTGCTAACTTTCCGAGCTCTCGATGGGTTGAGGGGGTGCCACCTGCAATGATACTCCGACGCCCAAGTCAGTGTGGAGTGCAGGTGGAAAAAGAGGGAAGTTATGATGACGTACCTTGGGGGAGGGGTAGGACCCTCCCCTTATATACCCTGTCAGTAGGGCGGGCCCCACAAGGGGAGGCCACCTTCCAGGAAGCTTCGCTTCCCCCAGTTGTCAAGCAGCTGTCAGTCAGGACGCGTATTCGGGTCCTGGGTTCGGGCGGATTGTAAGCGCCGACCCAGCCGTATAGGCCGGTTAGTTGCGGGTCGGGCGGTAACCCTGCTCAGCTGGGCTGGGCCATAACAGTGCCCCTAACGCGCCAGATGCGGATGTAAGCGCTGTGTATGGCGCGTTCCCTTTCTCCTTTTGCCCAGTCGTCGTCTTGCCAGTCCCTCGTGATGAGGACGCGCCTCCTACGCGTGCACAGACCTGTTCGTTGTGGGGGTGCGTCCTTTGTCGCCTTGTTTACCGCGCCGAGCATTTAATGCTCTTAATGGCAGTTCAAAACTCTGTGAGAAAAGACCATTATACCCCTGCCTTTCGCGCTTCTCAGGATTGGTTTTTTTACAGTTTCCATTTGGTTTTGCCTCAGTTCCACTGCATTTTCATTGCTTTCTCCTCTCTCTTGCAAAAACCTCCATCGCAGACCCCTGCTTCATCTAGATTCTTGTCAGTTCTTCGATCCCTTTCCATTATCATCCTTATCCTGGTAAGCTTCCTGTCCTTTTTCTTAGTATTGGTGTTTATTTTTCGCTTTGCATGCGAGTTTGGTATGAACTGCTTGATGCGGATCGCGTATCCTCTTGTGTTTTAGCATTAGGTAGGAACTGTAGGGGGTTACCATTTTAGGATTTTGTTTTTTCGGCCTTCTTATTTCAAGGATTATGACTGATGGATAGGCAATCTGTAGTTTTCTGGTAGTGTCGTAGCTTTCTAGTAGTACTTCCGACCTCCCGGCCTTATAGACTGATTTTGAGTGGTGCCTCACTGTAGGTATGGATCAACGTCGTGTCGTAAGGGTCGTGAGGCCGGCTCCATTCGAACGGTACGCCTGGGTAACGTCGGACGTAAAGGAGGCCCCAAACCAGATGTCCCTGGAGGAACTTGAGGAGTTCTGACAGGCCTACTACCTTTGCGGAGGAACCGACGAGGAAGCTAATTACACAGCCTTCGTTCCTGCCGATAACGAGCGTATATATGAGTTAAATCTGCACTCTCCCCAGGTTCCCGATTGGATGTGGTTGTATAAGGCCATGTTTACTCGCCTAGGAGTTCGCCTTCCCTTCTCCCCTTTTCACTTCAGATGGCGCTACTTAATTGTTGTGACGTAGCGCCATCCCAACTGCATCCGAACAGCTGGGCCTCCATCCGCTGTTTTGAGATGGTATGCGAGTACTTGGAGCTGCCGATCTCTATTGAAGTATTTCTTTTCCTTTTCAACCTGACAAACCCCTCGAAGGAGGGGAAGCTAGAAAAGGTTATATGTCCTTTCGGGCGGCCCAAGGCCGGCGAATCTTTGGTGTGTTTGAAGATTCCTTCCATGGTTTTAAGGACAAGTACTTCAAGGTCCACCCAGCCGAAGGTCGGCACCCCTTTTGGTTGAGTCTAGAAGGGAAACATCGCATACCGATGTACTGGATTTTTGGGGCAGGGGCCACTGCTTTTACCAAGATAACATACAAAGGGTTGTCTCCCGAAAAGAAGAGGGTTGCCGACGTCTTGTTGGCTGTTTTCGGGAAAAATCTTGTCAACCCTCATCTTCTCATGGGTGACCGGGATATGGCCAGGAATTATATTCGTTAGTATTTGTCTAGCTTGTCTAGCGATTTGTTTTTCCTTGCATATTGTTTTGGTTTATCCGTTGTTTTGGTTTATCTGTCCGATTTGACGATTAGCTGTTTTCCGTGTTTCGCTGCAGTGTCGATGTCTGCCGAGGTGACCGGACTCGAGGGTTTGTACAATACCTTTTTGGCCGGTAGTGATGATGATTCCGCTACCCCTGCTCAGGAGACCGCTGCCAACGACGTCACTGAGCCGGAGGTCCAGTCCCAGTTGGGCCAGGGGGAGGGGCCCGGGGGCAACGCCTCTTCGAGTCCTCGGCTGGAGGCAGGGGATGGCTTTGGCTCACGACCTGACGGGGCTGAGAAGGAAGGTGAAAAGGAAATCTTCCGCCAGCCTCGAATTTGAAATAATTGAGGAGCCAAGGAACAAGAGACCGTCTTCCAGCCCGGAGGGGGCTCTTACTGTCATGGAGAAGATCTTTGATGCTGGGAACTTTATCGATTCCCAGCTACTTCCCGGTACAGAGGACTTCTTCTACGGTGGGGACCTTGTTTCGCAGGCGAGGTGGATGTATCGCTGCTTGCTTCGAGCTATTGCGATTGCGAGGAAGGAGGAATTTGCCTTAGCGGGGGCACGGACTCTGGAAACGAAGCTTGAGTCTTCAGTCAAGGCCAACTCCAAGTATAGGGATGAAGTGAAACTACTTCGGGAGCAATTGGCTGCTGCCAAGGAGAGGGCCAAGGCGGCCAAGGAGAAGGCTAAGGCCGCTAAGGAGGAAGTCGAGACTGCTGAGGAAAAGGTGAAGACTGCTGATGCTTCTGTGGCGCGCCTTGCCGAGCGGGAGCTTACTTTGGAAAGTCAGCTTAATGCTGCTCAGGGTCGGGTGGTCTCCTTAGAGAAGGAGCGTGATGAGGCTCTCTCTTCAGCCAAGACTGCTCAGAATGAAGCTGTTGAGTTCAAGAAGAAGTATAAGGACACCGTCAAGCAGGGAAAGAATGCTATCTTGATGACCGAGGAGGCTCTAAAGGCACAAGTAAAGCTCCTGGCCCCCGAGTTTGACACCTCCAGCGTTGGCATTTTCAAGACCATCAGGGATGGCAAAATTGTTGATATACCGAAGAAGTGATTTATGTACTTTTGTAACTCATGTACTTTTGTGACTTGTAGTCTTTCCTTACAATCTTGTCAAACTATTTGAATTTGTTCGCCGTTGGTTTGATGAAAGTGTTTATTTCCCGTCTTGTCAGCGTTTACTTTTCCTTATTTTCTTTATCGTTTGTTGGCATTAACTTATTTGTTCATGAACGTTTTGTCGTTTAGTTTGTAATTCGTGGAGCCGGGTTATGGCCTTTACCGTTTTAGCAGCCGCACCTTGTGGCGTTTGTCGCTTTTGTGGTCCCTGGGATGATCAGCCCCGAGACCGTTTATTCGTTATGGTGCCTTACTTAATAACAAGCAGTGTAAAAAAGCAAATAATAATAAAGGGGTGGAGAGTAGCAATGGTAACTGATTTGAATGTAACATGATAGCAAATACGACAAGTAAAAATTGACAAGTAATTCGTCATAAAGCATTCTTACTAAATTGGCGCGTCTATTCTATGAGTAGAATCTTCTCAAGTTACTCGCATTCCACGTTCTCGGGATTTCCTTGCCGTCTAACCGTTCTAACTTGTAGGCGCCCTTACCAATCACCTCTTTCACCCTGTAAGGGCCTTCCCAGTTAGCCGTCAGCTTGCCTTCCCCGGGTGTCGGGACCCCAACATCATTGCGCCTTAAGACCAGGTCGTCCCGCTCGAATTCTCTTTTGAGCACCTTGGCATTGTAGCGCATGGCCATTCTTTGCTTTAGCACCATTTTCTGATAGATGGGCCATCTCCCTTGCTTCATCCACCAAGTCCTTTTCCACGGCCTCTTCGACTCCCCTAAGAGTAGTCGTGGGCTCGGCTCCCCGACTTCCACAGGTATTATTGCCTCTACCCCATACGTGAGTCGGAAAGGTGTTTTCCCAGTGGCCGATTGTTGGGTTGTGCAGTAAGACCACAGGACGAGGCCAGTTCATCTGCCCACGCTCCCTTCTTCTGGTCGAGTCACCTCTTGAGGCCCTGCAGGATGATCTTGTTTGCAGCCTCCACTTGTCCATTGGTCTGGGGGTGCTCTATTGACGAAAACTTTTGCTTTATCCCCAAAACGGCAAGGAACTCTCCAAATTTTTTATCAGCAAACTGCATCTCGTTGTCCGAGATAACGGCTTTTGGGATGCCGAATCTTGCTATTATCTGTCTCCATACGAACTTTCGACAATTCGCTGAGGATATGCTGGCCAACAGCTCTGCCTCTATCCACTTTGTATAGTAGTCAATCGCCACTATCAGGTACTTGACTTGTCCTGACCCGACCGGGAAGGGTCCTAATAGGTCAATTCCCCATTGTGAGAAAGGTTGGGAAGTTGTGAGAACGCTAAGTTCGGTTGCTGGCGCTTTGTGGAAGCTGGAGTTTTCCTGGCATCTCTTGCACCTTCTCACGAACTCCTTAGAGTCCGCCATCAGAGAGGGCCAGTAGTATCCGGCTCTGATGAGCTTCCTAGCGAGGGCCTTCCCTCTGATGTGGTGACCGCAGCATCCTTCATGGACTTTCTGGAGGACGTACTCCGTTTGGTCGGGGTGCAGGCATTTCAGCAGTGGTTGGCTAAGTCCTTTTTTAAACAACTGGCTCTGTATGATTGCATACTTGGCCGCCTTTTGTCTTATTGTTTTGGCCGCCTGCTCGTCGCTGGGGAGCCTGGCCTTTCCCAGGAATTCGATGATCGGGTCCATCCAACAAGGTTCTAACTGGGTTAGCTGTAGCACTACTGCTAGTTCTTTCATCAATCCTTGAATGAGGGACCGGTTGCCAGTCCCTGGCTTTGTGCTTGCTAGCTTGGACAGGAGGTCTGCCCGTGTGTTCCTTTCTCTCGGAACGTGTTGGATCGTGACCTCCTCAAATTTCTTGCTCAATTCTTTGACTTTCTCCAGGTACCTCTGTAATAGTGAGTCTCTGGCTTGGTAGGTTCCATTGATCTGAGAAGTAACGACCTGCGAGTCACTACACACTTCCAGTCTTGTGGCTCCGACTTCCCTTGCTAGAGCTAGGCCGCCCAGCAGGGCCTCATATTCCGCTTGGTTGTTTGACACCAGGAAGTCTAATTTGATTGACTGCTCGTATATAACTCTAGCTGGGTTCTCCAGGATGATTTCTGCTCCTCCGAACGTTTGGTTAGATGCTCCGTCAACATGGAGCTTCCACTGTGTGCTCGGCGCCCCGTCTAGGTCCCCTGTTACTTCTACCAGGAAATCAGCCATGGCTTGAGCCTTGATCACGTGCCTGGGTTCATACTGTAAGTCATACTGGGAGATTTCGACAGCCCAAGTCATCATTCTACCTGCCAAGTCGGGTTTCTAGAGTACTTGCCGGATTGCCTGATCCGTCCTGACGATTACTTGGTGTCCTTGAAAGTACTGCCGCAGCCTGTGCGACGATGTCAGGAGCGCATATGCCACTTTCTCTAGCTTGCTATACCTTAGCTCTGCTCTTTGTAGTGCTTTACTCACAAAATATATTGGTTGTTGAGTCTTCCCCTCTTCTCGCACCAAGACCACCGCCAAGGCCTCGTCGGTTACTGCCAAGTACAAGTATAGCGTTTCTCCCTTCTTAGGTCTTGCGAGGACGGGTGGTGCCGAGACTATTTATTTGAATTGCTTGAAAGCTTCTTCACATGCCGGGATCCACTCGAACGCGATCCCCTTCTTCATCAGGTTAAAGAAGGGTAGAGCTTTGGCCGCCGACGCGCCGAGGAAACGGGATAGTGCTGTGAGTCTGCCCGCCAACCTTTGGACATCTTTCACGCTTCCCGGGCTCTTCATCTGAAGAATTGCATCGCATTTTCCGGGTTGGCCTCCACCCGTCGTTGGGTTATCATAAACCCCAAGAACTTACCGGCTTCGACGGCGAAGGCACACTTCAGCGGATTGAGCCTCATTCCGTGCTGACGAAGAGACGCGAAGACGCTTTCTAGGCCACTTAAAAGGGCCTCGGGCCTGGCGGTCTTGAACAAGATATCGTCTATGTATACCTCTACTGTCTTGCCGATGAGGTCCCTGAAGACCTTGTTCATCAGCCTTTGGTATGTGGCCCCCGCATTCTTCAGCCCGAACTGCATGACTTTGTAGCAATATATCCCTCCCGACGTTATGAATGCCATTTTCTCTTCATCTGACGGGTGCATCGGTATCTGATTATACCCAGAATAGGCATCCATGAAGCTCAGGTATCGGTAATCCGCAGCCGCGTCGACAAGAGCATCGATGTTCGGTAAGGGGAAGGAATCTTTGGGACATGCTTTGTTAAGGTCAGACTAATCCACGCACATTCTCCATTTCCCGCTAGGCTTTTTAACCAGGACCATGTTTGCAAGCCAAGTCGAGTAATTGAGTTCCTGAATGAAGCCCGCTTCTAGTAGGCTGGCCGTCTGTTTGGCCACCTCTTTCGCCCTTTCTTGGGACATTTTTCTCCTCCTTTGGGCCACTGGCTTTGCCTCCGGTCTCACAGCCAGCTGGTGTGACATGAATTAGGGGTCTATACCCGGCATGTCGGCTGGCGTCTAGGCAAACAAGTCGCCGTTGGCTTTGAACATCTCTATGAGGGGTTCTTTCACGTCATGGGGCAGATTCCTGTTTACAAAGGTAAACTTCTCATCTGAATCGCCGACCCTGAACTTTTCAAGGTCTCCCTCTAGTTCCGGCCTGGGTTTGTCATCAACCCTGGCGTCTAGGTCGGCAAGAAAGACACCAGATGCTTCTTTAGATTTCTTTCTTAAGGAGAGGTTGGCGTTATCGCATGCGACTGCCGTCTCTAGGTCTCCCCTGATGGTCCCAACTGATCCATCATCAGCAACAAACTTCATTAGCAATAGCTTGGTGGAGATCACCGCCCCAATTCATTGATGGTCTTCCTCCCCAGGATGAGGTTGTAGGTCGTCGAGTCTCTTAAGATCACGAACTCCCCCATTAGTGACCTCTTCCCCCTGCCTCCGCCTATGGAGACCGGGAAGGAAATTACGTCGTCTGCCTTGATGAAGTTATCACCTAGGCCTACCACGCCGTGCTGGTGACCTCTGAGGTCGGCGTCTCGTAGGCCCAGGGCGTCAAATACATTGCGAAACATGATATTGGAATCAGCTCCTGTGTCCACCAAGATCTACTTTACTAGGCCGGTGCCCACCCTGGCCGTGATCACCATCGGCGAACTCTTCGCAACCTCATTGAACCATTGATCATCGGGGCCGAAAGATATCGAGGGTAACCTCCGAGAGGTCGGCGCGGGGCCAGAGGACATAACTAGAACCTTGGCGTCCTTCTTACTAGCCGACTTCGACCTGGGAGGGACATCCCTTCCAATCACCACATTCACCACGGTGAGGGCACGCTCCGTGTCCTCCTCGGGTTCCCGTCTCTGCTTTACGGCGCGGCTTTTGTCCTTGGTTGATCGGTCCCTTCTCCTAGGATCCCTTATTAGGTGGGCGAACTCGGCCAGCTTTCCTTCTCAGATGGCCTGCTCCAGGGCGTCCTTCAGGTCGAAGCAGTCTTGGGTCTTGTGGCCATATCCCTTGTGATAATCACAATAGAGGTTCTTGTTTCCTCCCGTCCTATCCCTGAGTTGTCGGGGCTTCGACAAGATGCCCTTGTTGGCGATTTGCTGATAAACCTCGACGATTGGAGCCGCTAGGGGGTGTAGTTGGTGAACTTCCCAACACGGGAAAAGGGTTTGAAAGTCTTGGCCGTTCCTCCGTCTCTGGAGTGTTTCTTGGACCTCTCACCGCCACCGGATGGGTGGGCACTAGGGTATGCGGGCTTCCGTTTATTGGCTGCCACGACCTGACTTACCTCTTCATCATTAATGCATTCCCTAGCTACGTTCTGAATTTCCTGCATTGTCCAGATGGGCTTGGTGGTGAGGTGTTTTTGGAAATCCTCATTTAGCAAACCGTTGGCAAGCATAAGCTGGCCACCGAATCAGTTAAGCCGTCTATCTCAAGGCACTCATCGTTGAATCTGTCTAGGTATTTTCTGGTTGGCTCGCCGCTTCGTTGCGTCACCCCTAGCAGGTTAATCGGGTGTTTTGCTTTGGTGATGCGCGTGGTGAAATGGGCCAAGAAAGAACAACTGATGTCAGCAAACGTGGTTATGGAGCCCTGGGGGAGGGCATTAAACCAGCGAATCACCGGCCCAGCTAAGGTTACCGAGAAAGCCCGGCATCTCACTTCGTCGCCTACCCTTTCCAGGTTCATCCTGGCCTCGAAGGCCGTTAGATGTTCCTGGGGGATCTTGGGTACCGTCGTACCTCATATTTGTTGGCTTGTCAAAATGATTTGGTAGTCGTACTTCGAGGATCGAGTGGTGGAAAGGGGTTTCCCCCATGACCACCAGTTGCCTTTCGCTGCCGTGTTCTCTATTAGGCCGGCCTCTCCTCGTCCTTTCTTGGTGGTGCACTTGACGTGGTCGGCTTCTTCTTCTTCGTCCTCTGTCGCTTTCCCAGTCTTCTTCTTTGGTGTCTCTCGTTGGTGATCAGTTGTAGACCAGTGGGTCTCGCCTTCTCCTTGGCACCTCTCTGCTCTTCTGGCTTTCTGATTCTGTCCGGGGGCTCGAGGTGTGCCTGGAGCGACTCCTTCAGAGACTTCTTTCTCCCCTTTGAGTGGATCGGGAAGGCTCCTGGCTAGGAGTGGGTTGACGACTTTCACGGTTGTCTACTTCTCGCTCCAAGTTCTGCACCCTGTGGCGCAGCTCTTGTATTATCCTGGCGCTGTCGCTGCCTGTCCCTCCAAAGGGTCGTCCCTCTGTATGTCGCGGGAGAGATCTGCTACCTTCGCAGACGGGGGCTCCGGCGGCTACCCCACTGCCTATGGGATCCATCCCCTCCCCGCGGGTCCTGGCCCTACCGTCGGTCTCGCCAGAAACCAAAACAAAATCCATGTTGGGGAGATTCCCACAGACGGCGCCAATGTTCGGTACGTCGGGTTACCAGACGGTTTAGATGTGAAGATGGGTCCTGCCTTGGTCTGAGTCGTGGGAACAGTTCGTGCTATCTGCCAACTTTCTAAGCTCCCGATGGGTTGTGGGGGTGCCACCTGCAAGGATACTCCGACGCCCAAGTCAGTGTGGAGTGCAGGTGGAAAAAGAGGGAAGTTATGATGACGTACCTTGGGGGAGGGGTAGGACCCTCCCCTTATATACCCTGTCAGTAGGGCGGGCCTCACAAGGGGAGGCCACCTTCTAGGAAGCTTCGCTTCCCCCAGCTGTCGGTCAGGACGCGTATTCGGGTCCTGGGTTCGGGCGGATTGTAAGCGTCAACCCGGCCGTGTAGGCCGGTTAGTTGCAGGTCGGGCGGTAACCCTGCTCAGCTGGGCTGGGCCGTAACAATTACAATAATAATTAATTAAAAAAATAAAAAAAATTAATAAAAAAATCAAATAAAAGATAAAAATAGAGTAAAAATTTGTTTTGAAACTAAAAATTTGTCAATTGTGCTAGAAAATTCTAAAAATTTGTATCTTATTATATAATTAATTTTGTTACTCACTTCAAATTCATTATCCCTTTGTATCCAAAAAAGTATATAATGTCACATTTATTTCAAAAAAGATGAAACTCTTCAAATACACGGTATAATGTATAGTTTAAGAATAATAAGATAAAAAATATCTAGAATTTTATAATAGTATTTAAAATTTTCAATGACGATAATACAAAGAGTTTAAATCTACCAAATAAATGAAGCTCATATTAAAGAATATTAGAAAAAAAATAATAAAGTTTGTATTAATAATAATAATGCTGAGGAATAATGTTGCTATTTTAGGCTTCTAACCTCTACCTTTGGCCATCGTTTTTTTCTTTCTTTGTTTTTTTTTTTATTTAAATTATCAAGTCATAAAAAAAGAACAATTCAAGAAAACAAAAACAACAAGATCAATAGTAACTATACAAATCAAAATACAAAGGAGAAAAACAAACTATTATATGATAGAATTAACATGAGTATATTTCATCATTAAATAAATAAAGTTAACGCAAAACAAAATTACACGTAAAGAAAAAAAAGAGTTAAAATATCCAAAGTGATAAAAAGATTATTTTTACAATTTTATTCTGTCATGTTTAAGACGTAATATCTTATAATAAATATTCAGATATATTAAATAATACTAATTGATCTAATTAATCCTAATTATACTCTAACATCCTTCCTCAATCTCAAGTGACAACTTGAGTTTGAAACTTATTTGAAACAACTAAATAAAAAAAATGCATAAACTGATAGAACGGGTGCAGACGAAACTGTCGGAAGGAAGCGCAGATAGAACTGCCACAAGGAAGCGCAGACAAAATTGTTACAAGAAAACGCAGACAGAACTGCCACAAGAAAACGGAGATAGAACTGCTGGAAGGAAGTGTAGACGGAACTGCCGGAAGGGAGCGCAGATGGAACTGCCACAAGGAAGCGCATATAGAATTGTCACAAAGAAACGCAGACGGAATTGTCACAAGAAAACGCAGACGGAACTGCCGGTAGAAAGTGTAGACGAAACTGTCGGAAGGGAACGCAAACAGAACTGCCAGAAGAGAACGCAGATGGAACTGCCGCAAGAGTAGCCAAAAAAGCATCAAAGCATTGACAAAAGAGAAAGAAAAAAAATGGCACTTTAAAAAAATATGGTATTTCACCAGAAGAAAATCAACTTATCTTTCTCAAGGAGAATACCAAGACTCTGATACCATATTAGAAAGGGGAGAGGGAGCAATAGAAAAATTATTTGTGAGTATTCAAGTTGTGTAGAATGATACAATATAAAAGGGTATTTATAGGTGATAAGAGAATTGAAATAATAAAGACGTAATATCCTATAATAAATATTCAGATATATTGAATAATGCTAATTGATTTAATTGATCCTAATTATACTCTAACAATTATATTCAATTAATTGATATACATAATATTAAATTGTGTGATACTTAAATATCTAATCAAATCAATTAGTTGATATAATTAAGCCATCGTAATAAATTGTATTTAATGAGTTAAAAGAAATAAATTAAAAAATATTCTCAGAAACATGCCACGTCAGCTTTATCATTAAGTGCAAAAGCTCGATTTTTATATAATATAGAATAGATAAATTTCTCCTAAAAAATATCCTCATTTAACTTTTTAAACTCTAAATCTACTCTTTAATCTCAATATTTATCTTAAATTAAACATAATACTGAGATATAATTCAATCTAATATATTTTATATTAAATATAATACAAAAATTTAATTTAATCTCTCTTTTAGTCTCCATCTCTCAATCTCAAAAACAAATCATATTCAATATGTATATATACTTTAGAATTGTTTCCTATAAAGCTTGAATTTTATTTTTTAATTTGTATCTACTTTTTCATATCAAAGTACCATATATATATTATTGAACCAAAAAACCTTTTTAAAAATATCAAGATATTAAAAAATCTCAAACAAAAAACACTAAAATATATATAAATGATAAAATAATAGAAACAAACAATATACAAATTTATTCAATATTCATGTACATCGTCTTTAAATTTTTCTAATATGTTAATTTTTTTTATTTGATTCTTCAATGTATTTTTTTTTATCATAGTTCAAAGTGTTAGCTTGTTATTCTAATAAACATATAAATTTATTTATTTTTTAACTAAAAATTGTTGCATCCTTTTAAATATCTTTTGTTAAAATATTCGAGTCCTACACAAAAATTAAGGTAGTATTCAACTTAAAAAAAAACTAATAAGATATTAGACTAAATAAAATAACTATCGAATAATTATATTTTCTAAAATTCTACATCACAGACTTATTCGTCCAACATAATTTACAATATTTTTCTTACTTCAAGATAAACATACAAGTATACAACTAAATTTTACTAAGATAAAATATAATGTAAGTACTATTTTACACTACTCATAAATCCTACAAAAAGACAAACAGACTAAGACTAAGAAAATGACTTACAATAGACTTCATCTATACTATTTCATGACCCAATTTTTCGAATAACAAATCTCTTCATTTCAATAATTTAAAGGTTTAATTATTCTGCTGGTCTCTATAGTTTCGCAAAATTTTTAATTAGGTCCTTATACTTTTTTTTTTTAAATTGAGTCCTTGCACCAAATTTTTTTTAATTAAGTCCCTATACTTTTTTTTCTTTTATTTAGGTTCCTGTACTAATTCTTTTTTTTTTAGTTGGGTCCCTATAAAATTAAGTCAATTACTATTAAGAGGGACTTAATTGAAAAAAAAAAATTGGTGTAGGGACTCAATTAAAAAGAAAAAAAGTATAGAGACCTAATAAAAAATTTCACGAAATTATAGGACTAACAGGTAATTAAACCTAATTTAAACTCTGTTTAACACTCAAGACTACTGCAAAAAAAAATAATAAATAAAAAAAAATAAAAATGAAATGAAATGATATATAAGACACAATATTTATAGTCATATTTTTGCCATATATAATTATGATTATG
>NC_029785.2:126023884-126024166 GCF_000816755.2 Arachis ipaensis | reverse complement strand
TTTAACAAAATATACTCTTTATTTTTTTAGTGTTTTTACTTCAAAAATTTTGACAAATATATTAAAAAATAAAAAATTATTAAAAAGGATTTTTTTTTTACCAAAATAAACTCTTAAAGCTACTGTAAAGAAGAAAAGAAGTGAAAATGAAATGATATATAAGGCATAATACCTATAGTCATATTTTTTCCATATATATAATTATGTTATCAATCATCTAATTAATACCAAATAAATTAAATTAAACAATTTTATCTTATTTATCAATTATATAAATATAAA
>NC_029785.2:126022240-126023806 GCF_000816755.2 Arachis ipaensis | reverse complement strand
TTAATGACTTAAAATTTAAAACAAATAAATTAAAAAATATTCTTAAAAATATATCATATCAATTTTCACTATAAAAAAGAGAACTATTTTAATATGGTCTTTTTTAACAGTCATAATTAAGTGTAAAAATTAATATATATTTTTGACAAATATCACAAATGTCAAATTTTTTATGTTTTTTTGATGAATAATTTGACCGTAGAAAATTACTCCTCAATTTTGACACTCATTTATTTTCAATTTACTCCATTGTTCCTCTTCTTTTTTGGGTTCCGTCAATTTTGGCATCACACTGCTCTCAGTTTGGGATCATACTACTCATTCTTTATCTTCAAAATCTCAATTTATTCTTCGATTTCAAAATCTCATCTCATTCTTTGTTGAAAATTTTTTATGGTCAATAAGTGTCAAAATAAATAGTATTTTTAACGGTTAATAAGTATCATAGAAAATATATTCTCAAATTTTTCTAACAAATTATTTTTGACAGCTAATATTTATCAAAATAAGATTTAAACTTTTTTCACAATTACTTATATGTTAAAAATACTATTTTTGACAAAACTTTTATTAACATATTTTCATAGTTAAAATAGTGTCAAAATTTATTTTTTTGACGAATTTTAATTCTTTTTTTACACATATAACCCTAAAAAATAATCTATATTGTTGTAGTGTTTATTATTAAGTGCAAAAATTTAATTTTAATATAATATAATAGATAATAGATTACTCACTTATAGACCTATTTATATCACATTCATTGATTTTGGAAAATGTTTATATTTCTTTTTTATTTGAAATTTCTAGAACAGTTAAAAATTAATTTTCGTGAACAATTATACGTTTAAAACACATTATTATATTTATATGCGGTACCATTCTTATAATTTGTGGGAAATATTTTTTAAAAGCATAACTAAATTTATTTTGTATATTATATTCTGTTATAGATTTTTATACGAAAAAGAATAAAAAAAATTTTCGTAAAAATAAAAAGAATTAATTATACAATTTCTTACATGTGTTTGAAGTCTAAAATTATCCAAACATCTATAAAATACATTTTGAACAATATTTTATTTTTATTTGAATTTTTTAGTTATTACATATTTACATATATATTCTGAGTCATTTTTATCGTATTTGTATGTACATATTTATTTGTCTAAATGAAACATGTTTATTTGTTTATATAAATTATCTTTATTTTTTTCTAAAAAATATTAAATTTAGATATTCTATTGATAATTCTATATATTTAAGGTGAGTATCGAATCTGGGAGAGATGGTTAAGAGACACAAACTTTCATCTATTGTGTCAACTTGCATTAATTATTTAAGGTGAATTCTATCCAATCTTTTATCAAATAAAAGGTAAATTACCCGCTATGATATATCAAAAAATTATTGAATGAAATGAATTATGTTATCATAATTAACATTAACTTTTAATTTAACTTGAGTTTTGACAGTTAAACTAATTAAATATGGTAATTTTTTTAAATTATAAGAGTTACAAAAAGATCTTATTTTATAATTTTTTTTAAACCACACCTATATTTA
>NC_029785.2:126004212-126021939 GCF_000816755.2 Arachis ipaensis | reverse complement strand
GAATCACAAATTTTTTAAAAAAAATATATAATGTGTTAATTGAATAAGTGTGAATTCTATAGTTGTTAATAAAGTTGATAGAAAAATTGGGGTAACGTACCTATATAAAATGAAACAGAAAAATCTTTACTTGATTACAATATTTGCAAAGTGGTTATGTAAGTGTCCTTTTTATTATTATATAAACTGTGAGAGTTAACCACGGTTTTAAATTTGTGTATAAACCGTGGCAGCCTGAACGGTTTTTACTTGAGAAAGTTTGAGCATAAACGGTGGCTACTCACCACGGATCATGAAGAAAAATTGCGAGCCCTGTTGGCTACCACGGTTTATACTTAGAGTAGTATAAATACATAATTGTTATTATTATTATTAATTTTATTTATATTATTATTGGGAGTTGTTAGTATTATTATTATTGTTATTGTTAGTATTATTATTCCTGTTGGTATTGTTATTATTGTTATTGTTGTTATTATTAATGTTATTATTATTATTATTATTCATATTGATGTTATTGTTATCCTTTTTAGTAATTATTGTTATTGTTTCATTATTGTTATTACTATCATTAGAGAAAATAGAAAACCAATGTTTGTTATTACTAACAATAACGAAACAATAACAATAATAATAATCATAACAATAATTACTAAGAAGGATAATAATAACATCAATATGAATAATAATAATAACAATAATAACAATACCAACTGGAATAATGATACTAACAATAACAATAATAATATTAACAACTCCCAATAATAATAAAAATAAAATTAATAATAATAATAACAATGATGTATCATAAACCGTGGTAGCCAACAGGATTTTATGCTTACAGCTTTTTCTTCATAAACCGTGGTGACCAAGCACGGTTTATGCTCAAACTTTTTCAAGTGAAAATCGTTCCAGGCTGCCACGGTTTATGCACAAATTTGAAACTGTGGTTAGTTCCCACGGTTTATATAATAATGAAAAAGGACACTCACGTTGTAAAATTAGTAAAGTTAATTTTAGAAAATATATAAATAAATAATAACTAAATAAAATGAGAGGTAATAAACAATCTTAGTTTATAACCTTAGAATTTTAATGGTTGAAAAAGAGAAAAATTATATACCTCTAATTGACGGATGATTCATATTGAAGAGACTCACCTATAAATTGAGCTTTTCTTTAATTCATTTCAATCAAGTCATCCAAAGAGAATAACATAATATTTCTTTGAGTAGTTTTCTTCTATATATAGAGAGAGAAGTGTGTTCTCCTTTTGTCAAGAGAGAGTGTTATTGTAGTCTCCTTGTGATAGAGAGAAGTTGTAATTCTCAAAGAAAGTTATTCAATTGTTTCCATATTTTATACAAATTTCTAATTTTTCATCTCCATATTTTGCTGTGTCATTTTTGTGGTACCTAACAGTGGTATCAAAGCCAAAGGTTGCTGATTAATATATTTTTTTTTCCGCTGCGAGTTATCGTTTAAAAAAAAATGGCAGCAAAGTATGAAATTCCGAAATTCAGTGGGAGTAATTTTTCCATATGGAAATTGAAGATAAAAGCCATTATGAGAAAAGACGATTGCGTGACAGCAATTGAAGGTAGACCCACTGGAATTACAGATGAAAAATGGAAGGAGATGGACAATAATGCTGTTGCAAACTTACACTTGGCACTAGCTGATTCAGTTTTATCAAGTGTAGCAGAGAAAAAGACAGCAAAGGAAATTTGGAATGCTCTCACCAAATTATATGAAGTCAAGAGAGGCTATGGGTGTACCCGATCAAGAAAAAGTCAAACGTGTTTGCGATGTTCAAAGAGTTCAAAGCAAAGTTAGAACTTGAATCTGGAAAGAAGATCAAGTGTTTAAGGACAGATAATGGAGGAGAATATGTTGATGGTGATTTTCTAACATTTTGCAAGCAAGCAGGTATTCAACGACAATTCACAGTTGCATATATGCCTCAGCAAAATGGTGTAGCAGAGTGAATGAATAGGACTCTCCTAGAAAGAGCACGAGCTATGTTGCAAACTGCAGGTTTAGCCAAGTCTTTTTGGGCAGAAGCTGTTAAAACCATCTGTTATGTGATAAATCGGTCACCATCAACTGCAATTGGGTTAAAGACACCAATGGAGATGTGGCAAGGTAAGCCACCTAATTATTCTTCTTTACATATATTTGGTTGTCCTGTGTACGTGATGTACAATTCCCAAGAAAGAACAAAGCTAGACCCAAAGTCTAGAAAATGTATATTCTTGGGTTATGCTGACGGTGTTAAGGGGTATCGCCTGTGGGATCCCACTGCCCGCAAGGTAGTTGTCAGTAGAGATGTGATATTTGCAGAAGATGAATTGCAAAAAGAACAAGAAAATGACAGCACTATTAAAGAGATAACCACTGTTCAAATAGATGAAAAATGCAGAGAAGGTGATCTTTCTGAAGCAGAATCACAGCACGAAGAACAAGAAGCAGAGGCTAATGACATAGAAGTTCGTCGATCCACTCGACAAAGAAGAACACCATCATGGCACTCAAATTATGTTTTGACAAACCATGATGCATATTGTCTTTTGACAGAAGATGGAGAGCCAACAACTTTTATGGAGGCTATGCGCAATCTAGACGCTTCTATGCGGATGACAGCAATGCAAGAAGAAATTGAGGCATTACATAGGAACTATACCTGGAAACTTGTTGAACTTCCAGCAGGTCGGAAAGCCATTGGTAACAAATGGGTTTACAAGATCAAACGAGATAGTAATGATCAGGTGGAACGATATCGTGCAAGATTGGTTGTCAAGGGATATGCTCAGAAAGAAGGTATTGACTTCAATGAAATATTTTCTCCGGTGGTGAGACTAACTACTATTAGAGTAATTTTGGCTATGTGTGCTGTATTTGATTTACATCTAGAGCAATTAGATGTAAAGACTGTTTTTCTTCATGGAGAACTTGAAGAAGAGATATATATGCTCCAACCAGAAGGTTTTGAAGAAAAAGGAAAAGAAAACTTGGTTTGCAGGTTAACTAAATCTCTGTACGGTCTAAAGCAGGCGCCAAGGTGTTGGTACAAGAGATTTGATTCTTTCATTATTAGCCTTGGATACAACAGACTTAGTTCAGATCATTGTACTTATTACAAGAGGTCTGGTGATAATGATTTCATCATTCTGCTGTTGTATATGGATGACATGTTGGTGGTAGGTCCCAACAAAGATCAAATCCAAGAATTGAAGGCACAGTTGGCTAGGGAGTTTGATATGAAAGACTTGGGACCAGCAAACAAGATTTTAGTGTTTTGGAGGATCGGAATTCATTGTCAATGGATATGTCAATAACTCAGACTTTGCAGGTGATTTTGATAAACGAAAATCTACTACAAGCTATGTGTTTATACTTGTAGGAGGAGCTGTGAGTTGACTATCTAAATTACAGACTGTTGTAGCTTTATCTACTACAGAAGCTGAATATATGGCAGCTACACAAGCATGCAAGGAAGCTATTTGGATCCAAAGGTTGATAGAAGAACTCGGGCACAAACAACAGAAGATTTCTGTGTATTGTGACAGTCAGAGTGCCTTGCACATTGCAAGGAATCCTGCCTTTCATTCAAGAACAAAATACATTGGAGTACAATATCACTTTGTTCGAAAAGTAGTAGAAGAAGGAAGTGTTGATATGCAGAAGATTCACACTAAGATAACCTAGCAGATGCCATGACAAAACCAATCAACACAGAAAAGTTTGAATGGTGTAGATCCTCATACGGCCTATGGAATACATGAGTAACATAAATTTTGAAAATTTATCAAAAATTAGCTTTAAGTGGGAGATTGTAAAATTAGTAAAGCTAATTTTAGAAAATATATAAATAAATAATAACTAAATAAAATGAGAGGTAATAAACAATCTTAGTTTATAACCTTAGAATTTTAATGGTTGAAAAAGAGAAAAATTATATACCTCTAATTGACGGATGGTTCATATTGAAGAGACTCACCTATAAATTGAGCTTTTCTTTAATTCATTTCAATCAAGTCATCCAAAGAGAATAACATAATATTTCTTTGAGTAGTTTTCTTCTATATATATAGAGAGAAGTTTGTTCTCCTTTTGTCAAGAGAGAGTGTTATTGTAGTCTCCTTGTGATAGAGAGAAGTTGTAATTCTCAAAGAAAGTTATTCAATTGTTTCCATATTTTATACAAATTTCTAATTTTTCATCTCTATATTTTGCTGTGTCATTTGTCTGGTACCTAACACACGTAACCACTTTGCAAATGTTGTAATCACGTAAAGCTTTCTCTCTTTCATTTTATATAGGTACATTGCCCGAAAAATTGTGTAAATTTGTAGGTATAAAGTTCAAGTAGTTTTATGGGCAATGTATTGAAATAAAATAAATGTGAGAAACCTTTACGTGATTCCAACAATTGAAACTTGCTTACGTGCATGTGCAATTTTATTATTATGTAATCCGTGGGAGTTAACCACGGTTTTGAAATTACATGTAAATCGTGTCAGCCTGCAACTATGTGTAGCACACCGTCATCTGCTTGACTTTATTATGCGGCGGTAACTCCCCAGACAACTCCCGAAACCACACCCATGCTGGTCTTCCGTTCTCCATCAGATTCTCAAAGTCAGTCAGACACCCACTAACGGCCTCCCCATCTATGGGCAAACCCAGCTGATATGCCACGTCTTGCAAAGTGATGGTGCACTCCCCAAACGGCACGTGAAAGGTGTGCGTTTCAGGACGCCACCTCTCAACGAATGCGCTAAGTAGAGGCTCATCAACCCAGAACCACTTACTGTTCAGCCTAGCGAGGTGATACAACCTAGCGGTCTCCAGATATGGTATAATCTGGTCGTGTAAAGGCATATTCTGTTGTCTCCTTACACCGCTAATAACCCTAGTAGGCTGCAAAATGTGGGTAAGAAAATCCTCAACATACGACTAATACTAATAACAACAAACATAATTTAAAAAATTTATTAGATACCCACATTGCTATTCTATTTTCTTAACAATAGTAATAACAATAATGAAACAATAAGAATAATAACAATACCAACAAGAATAATTGTACTAACAATAACGATAATAATAATACTAACAGCTCCCAATACTAATAAAAATAAAAAATTAATAATAATAATAATAATAATAATAATAATAATAATAATAATACTAGCAACTCAGAATAATAATAATAATAACTAACCTCTTGGTTGATGTATCCAGCCACGTGCGCAACGCCATTTAGCCGGTACATGCGAGCTTTGTCTTCCATGGCTACACCACCCAAATGAAACCCTAAACCTTCAAACTTCTCCCTCAAACTCTCTCAACCACCAAGCTACAACAATTTTGGTTTGGCACAAATGATATCCGTGAGGACTATCCACGGATTATGTATTTATAGTTCACTCAACGTAAACTGTGGTAGCCTGGAGGGGTTAATGTTCAGAGCTCTTTCTTCATAAACCGTGGTGACCAAGCACGGTTTATGACTAGCTGTTTTCTCTCACAATCCGTGGTGAGCAGCCACGGTTTATGCTCAACCTTTTCCAACTGAAATCCGTTGAAGCCTCCCACGGTTTATGAAGAAATGAGAAACTGTAGCTAGCTCCCACGGTTTACATAGTAATCAAAACAACACACTCATGTAAGGACTTTCCAAATATTGTATATAGGTAAATGTTTCTCTCATTTTATTTATTTAAGTACATTGCCCTAGTTTTATTATAACTAATTAGTTTAGTTATCAAAACTCTAAGTTAAGAGTTAATATCAATCATCTATGATATAATTTATTTTATTCAATAACTATTAGATTTATCATAGAAGATAATTTACCTTTTATTAAAGAAAGAATTGGATAGAATTTATCTATATTTAATTATCTCTATCTATTTTATTGATTGTTATTTTAAAATTATATCGACCTCCTATTTTCTTTATTCATTCATTTGAAAATAAAAAACAAAAAATATACCTAACACATCTAGAAGTAACTATTCGGTGTCTACATCTACATGCCGACTAAATTCTTAAAATAGTACCCAAAATTTACGCCGTGCACCAATTTGATCATTGAGATTTTAATTGCACTAATTTAAACCCCCAGATTGAATTTCGGACTATATATAGGTCCCTGACCCAATTTCAAACTTGAGTAAGCAACCGAAAATTGATGTGATACTGCTAGTGCCACATGACACAGTATAACAGCTAATTGACGTGACTGTTGATGTGAAATTTTTCAATATGATCTCTAATCCCCAATTATAAATCCTAAATCTTCTTCTTTTTCATGTGCTTCCGATTCACTTCTTTTTCATCCTCTTCTTCTTCTTCTTGTTGTCTTTAGAAATAGTCGTCACCATGATAAGAAGTGAAAGCCACATCGCAAGAAGTTTGAAGCAGTCATTGTTAATGGCAATACCGATCCCCTATTCCTAAACAACAAGTTCACTAGCACCAATATTAATTAACCCGGTGGCCTCTGGTTTGACCTTCTCGGATGGGGTACTGACTCTCCTAAAAAGATCAAGGAATAATTGAGACCTAAAGAGATCAAGATTGACAGGCTCACCATGTTGGCGGTTATGGGTACTTGGTTCCAGCACATCTACACCGACACTGGTCCATTGACAATTTCTTTAACGACCTTGCTGACTTCGGCCATGCTATCATTTTTGTTGTAAGTCCTCACAACCCACATGTTACATATATGCTTATCATTTTAATTTTGCTCGAAAATGCTTCTTATCCTTTGCTTCAGTAGCTTTCGATGGTCATTGTCTTCAAGAGTCGTGGAAAGAACCGTAAAAAATCAGGCGATGTTAGATTGTTCTAAACTACCGTTATTGTCTGTTCTAATGGAGGGGATGCACTGTTGATGTTGGTGAGAAAAGAGGAAAAAAATGTTGTAAGTGATCACCCCTCTCACAAAGCAACCTTTTCACTTTTTTGCATAGCTGAACGACAATATTTTACTTTTAAAACACGCCAAAAATCAAAATAGCGTCGTACCATTCATCCCATGTGACATTGCCACATCAATTTTTCGACTACTACTCACGTCTGAAATTCAGTCAAGGACTTGTATATAGTCCAGAATTTAATTTAAGAGTCCAAATTAATATAATTAAAATTTTAAAAATTAAATTAATACACAATAATCTTAAAAACCACTTTAAAAATTTAGTCTCTGCATGCCCCTTATCTAAACAAACCTTTCCGACCGAATTTAAAAGTAGATGTACCAGAAAAGATACCATTAGCTTGTATAAGTTGTAAAGCTTTAAAGGTGTTATTGCATTATACTATTATAGGTATAGAAATTCTTAACCACAACGCACTCCTGTCTCCATTCACATTTGCATATTGACACCACATTGGCCCTGTCCTAAACCCAAAACAAAAGGAAAGGCGGCAAATGAAGGATATTAACAAAAAACTCCAATGGATGTAAAAATGGAGGTTAGGTTCTCCAATCTGCATGGTTAGTATATGATGTAATATTAGGCTTTTTTTCACATTTAAACTAATATTAATTTTCCATTTGTTTACACTAAAAATGTTATTACATATTCTCCTTTTAATAAACATCAGAGTATTGCATTACGAAACTTTACTATGGCTACCACATGGACATTGGCCATCACCTATTTTCCATTGATTCATTTGCCTCATTCATCCTCCAAAGTCCAAAGTAAAATAAAGGTCCCGATAATCATCCTATGGTTGCAAATGATCATAGGTATAGTGATTGATGAGTGAGAAAGAGATAAAAACAAAGCTAATAATAACTGTTGGCAGAGGCAGGTAAGAAATTTTGGCTTGTGAGTTAAAAACATGTACAAGAATGCAAAGAGAGAAACTGATTAGAAGGTCCACAGAAGGGGTCCATGGAATTCAAATTATTGAGCTGCCTTAAACCCTCAATCAGGCGCCTCCATCCATCACTCCATATGCCTCCTAATTTTTTATTTTTTCTTTTCCGCTAATGTCCAATAAATTAAATTGATAAAATTATGTACCAGACTCATTTAAATCGAAGAAAGAAGAAAGAGAGAGATGCTGAGTGTGGGAGATAAAGCTCTTTGATTTGAATTGCGAAATATGAAAAATCATGCATTACTTGTTACACATGCTTTTTTATACGAAGAATGAAAATGTTAGAAAATAATCAGAATTTATTATTTTTTGTCATTAGTTAACCATTAATAATTAAAAATGTGAAATAAAATATGTTATTAAATTATTAAACTAAAAAACTATACTAAAAAAATTAAGTTGATGGCCAAATGATAGCAAAAATCAATAAATTCTGATATTTTCTATTATTTTTCTTTTTATATATAGGCTATAGCTATGATTAACCAACTCTAACTAACTTCTCTTAGCTTAAGCCAGCTGGCCAATAACCTCAACTAACTCATAATTAGTCATGCTGACTTGTCACAACAATCTAACTGTAATAACTACCACTCTTTTAACTAACAAATTTCTGAACCACAATCTGTCAACTTAAATTCTAATTATGTGTCTACTTAATCCTAAAACTCACACCCACGATCCACACGTACAGAAAAGACTTGGACCGAAATTGAAAATTTGAGGCCTCGTATGACATTGGGCCACAAATATATGAAGATTATTAGCAATTACCGACCCGATTTGGAATTAACTTGTTGTTCTGGCCTGTTTGCCAAATACGACATGCATAGTGTGCCGTTTCGTTGTTTCTATTACAGTCCATAGACCATAGGCATTAGGCGTAGTCCAGGGTTGTGGATTGTGGCGTGGTTGGAAATTGGAATTAGAAAATTATGGGTTGCGAAATTGTGATTTGAGTGGGCGCGTTTCGTTTGAGTTGCGTTGCGTTTGTGTTCTCATTCGCACACAGCATACCTCCTTCTCTTCCTCAGATTCAGATTCAGATTCATTTGAGGTAGGTTCTTCTTTCTTCTCCTTCTGCTACCTCCTATTTACTTTGGTTGAATTGAAACGATTGCTTAACTTCACTGTTGGATCAAAACATTATGGATCCATTTAAGTTTCATAGTTTCGTCGATTACTGTGATTTCTTTTTTTTTTATAATTATTTTTTAACTTCCGGTTTTACTACTATAGTCAAGTGTGTTAATTAAGGTGTGTACGTTTGTAATATTAATCGAACATCCACATTTTAATTAGCTATTTTCAACTTTCGAGTGTTCATTAATCATTATGTGGAGTATTGCGGTTCCTTTCTCGATTCTCTAGCTACCTGGTTATTGTTGTAACTCGCAAGATAGTGATTCTTATATAGATCCTATACGCCCGATACCATTATTCTTGTTATACTCACACTTGGAGCTGGTATCAGAAATTCATGGCTGCTGCTTGTATGGTTTATTGGAGTTTGATGTGTTGCCACATGTTTTGTAGGACTGTTTGTTTTGGCGCTCTGCAGCTGAAATATACTTATAAGAAAGAGGTGTCATCAGGCTGTAGAGGAGAATGGTGGAAACTTCAAGCTTCTGGGGTCCAGTCACATCCACTACAGAGTGTTGTGAAAAGAACTATGTATATTTGCCTTACATTGCAGAATTTTATAATACTATCTCCAACATTCCGACAATCCTTTTGGCTCTGATTGGTCTTATAAATGCTGTTAGACAACGATTCGAGAAAAGATTTAGCATTCTTCATGTATCCAATATGATACTTGCCATTGGAAGTATGTCGTACCATGCGACACTGCAAAATGTGTAAGTTTTAATTTCTGTCCTGTGTTTAGTAATTTTTTTATGTTTGCTTCTTTAATTTCCATTTTGTTCCAGTTTTCTTGGTATTGTACATTTTTGTTATCTAGAATTTTCATATTGAAAATTTGAAAAGTAGAGCATTTTCAAGAGATATGTTATCATCCCTAGCCACATATTTTCATGGGGATATATTTAATCAGAAGTATAGAATTTGTTCTCATGCTCTACACCATCAATATGGCTATAGTTTTACCAGCATAAAAACTACTTTTCTTTTATGCATAATAAGTATATCAGCATTTATGCAGTCCCTGAGAATTAATAATCCTCAATAACATTTTTCTTCTGCTGAATAAATAGTACTAGGGTGCTATGGTGTCCATCCCTTATACAAATGGGTAGGTTGGCCATCATTATTTCATTGTCTGTCTGTTTTGGATGACTATTTATTTTTCAGATGTTGTACTTTAATTTAGGCAACAGCAAAGTGATGAAACTCCTATGGTATGGGAGGTGCTGCTGTACATGTACATTCTCCACTCTCCAGATTGGCATTATCGCAGTACGATGCCCACCTTCCTCTTTCTATACGGTGTTGTTTTTGCCATTGCACATTCCTTTTTCCGTTTTAGTGTCGGCTTCAAAATGCACTATGTCGTACTCTGTCTCCTCTGCATTCCAAGAATGTACAAGTATTACATTTACACTCAAGATGTTGCTGCCAAGCGGCTTGCAAAGCTATTTATAGCCAATCTTGTATTGGGCAGTATATTTTGGTTCTGTGATCGTTTCTTCTGCAAGGAGATATCCAGTTGGCCTATTAACCCACAGGGTCACGCTTTGTGGCATGCTTTCATGGGTTTCAGTTTGTACTTTGCAAACACATTCTTGATGTTTTGCCGTGCTCAACAGCGTGAGTGGTCTCCAAAAATTGTATATTTTATGGGTGTTTTACCCTATGTGAAGATTGAGAAACCAAAAGGACAGTGAGAGAAACTTGTAGCAGAAGAAGGGAAGCTTCTCTGTCATTATATTTTGCCAGATAAGTTGTTAGCAAAAACGGTTTATGATATCTTAGGTTATTTTCTCTTTTCTGGTTTAGATCGGCTACAATGTTGATTGAGTATTTACATATTTCTTTCTAGAAGTAGGACATGTACCATATTTATCTTACGGATACTATTTTGTGCCTGGACCTTTGATAGCTCTAAAATTTTATGACAACCAAAAAGATAGTTTTGCAGTGCCGCATGTTGTTGGGCTCGCAAGTTGAGTCAAATTTTAACACTGTTTGGTGTCTTGTGTAACCGTATCAGGTGTGTGATAAGCTTCATATTAGATTATTATTACCAACTTTTTTGAAGCGCTCATAAATACCATATACAGCTTGCTGTTGCTTTCACAGAAGATTTTTTCTTTCAAGAAAGTTGGCACTTCTGATATTTGATGCTAAGTTGTCTTTTTGGGGCTCGATTTTGCTTGTGTTTATGCCTCTCGCCAGGGCTACTCTTGTTATAATGATCTACGAGCTAATTGGGACTTGAGATTTGTGTTTTGTGCTATTGAAATGTATATTTCTTTTTAGTCTAACACTCGCGCTTAATACTTTTCTAGTTTATGGAATGAAAGTGCTGGGCCTGACCTGAATTTATGTTGGTGAATTGAGTCAAACTTTCCCAGAATCTGAATTCAATTATATATTATATTCTATTGTATTATATTCTTGGACGGAATACTGTAAATATTTGCTGCACACACTGAATTGCAGTTTTGTTGCAATGCAATTATGCATAATTAAAAGAAATTCAAAAAAGGGATTACCCTCTCTTTCCTCCACCCTCCCCCTCCCGGCTCCCCTTTTTATCTTTTATTTTTTCTATTTTTTTAGTAAAAACATCTTGTGAATTGTAAAGCATAGTGGTATTTACTATTCAGTTGCAAGTTTCAAGGTTAATTTCAGCTGATTGTCAACTAGTTAAGCTATTTTGTGATTTTTTTTTTCTTTTTTTGTGTTTTAGCTGGTAATTATGTGATTTTGATCCCATCAATATTACCACCAGATTTTGTCCTGTCAAAATTCTTGTACTATGCATTCTTTGAAGCATTGATGATAAAGAATCGATAGTAACATTGTATCCTCATATCATCCAAAATACTAAAAGTAAAATTTTAAATTATATGGATATGAAGTCAAATTCTTATATAAGCAAATCGTATGAGTATTTTGTTGATAACTAGAGCTAAGTAGTACTTAGAAAAACACAAACAACGACAATAACCAAGCCGCCATGTTGCCAGAAAGATTCATTTGATTTCTTGGCTCTAGTATCTAGTTTTCTCCGTCTCGGAATTTTTCAAGAGTGGCCGAGGCATGTGGTTCAGTGGCAAAAGTATTTGCCTCAATCCAAAGCCACACAAGTTCGAATTCTAGCAGTGGTTGGTGGCTAGGTTAGTGCGTGTGAGTGGGTGTGTTAGTGTGTAATCTAGGATTGGGGGTTATCCAATCCATCGACCAAAAAAAAAATTTCTTTTGTTTTTAAATATTTTTGGTAAATTTCTAATAGTAAAAGTAAAAGCATTAAAAAATAAAAAAATATCTTTTTTAAAAAACTATAATTTATATCTTTTTTTTAAAAAAAATATTTTTCACATAATAAATGAATAAAAAAAATACTTTTATTTTATTTTATCTAAACATAATTAATAAATAAAAAGATTTTTTATATGATTTTTTTTTAAAAATATTTTTTATATAATAAATAAATAAAAAAAATATTTTTATCTTATTTTATCTAAACATAATTGATAGATAAAAATTTTTTTACATGAGATATCTAAATATAAAATCACTTTTATTTTTATAAAAAATCTTTTAAAAAATATTTTTAAAAAAATATCATTTAAAAGCCCTCTATATAACCCGCTAAAGATACTAAGCGGACTCAATTTCCTTATGATTGATGACGTTATTCTCCTAAGACTATACTCTTTAACTCATTTCTCATCCTCATACTAATGGGTGGTTGCCTCTGCACTCTGCGCCACCCAACATCGGCTGAAAAATCTAACTCAGTTGCTGTGACAGATGGAAGAGGATCATCATTGTCAGATTATGTGAGAAGTAAAAAAAATATGGATGTTGAGGCAGCTAAGAGTGAGAAGAAGGTTGTGACTCTAGAAGATTGGATGAAAGCTTCTTCTCCTAGCTCTAATAAGCATTCTAAGAAAAAGGTGCACCCATGCTTCAATCAATCTCAACTCCGTAGATCTTTGATAAGTGAAGCTCAAGACAGTTTATACTTGGACAGAACCATGAAGCAGCATCATCAAGAAAACGAAGAGTCATCGATTGTGAGAAGCTTAAGCTGCAAGTCACAGAAGAGGGTGAGCTTTAAGCTTCCTCACGTTGTCATATTTTACAACCCAGATGAGCCTTCTTGCAAACAAGCTTCATTAAGCTCATCAGAGGATACTGATTGCATTACTGAAGACTCGTTCGCGTCACCAAACTTTGGAGCAAATCTATTTGACTCAACGGAGGAGCCTGTTAGACTCGCTGTGGAAACTCTTCCTCGTGTCTTTGTCTCTTCTCGAATTTCTCACCTCTGTCAATGAATACATCAAAAATATTAAAAAGTTTCTATTATTATATTTTTGAAATGTGTCTTTAAGGCACAAGTTAGTTAAATCCTAAAATAAAAATTAGTTAAATTCTAAAAAAAAAAAAAAATCTCAAATTAATTTTCAAATAAATTAGACCAAAGAAAGTCTTATTTACAATTCTACTAATACTAAAGATTGAAATGTCAAAATTATTCTTAATAAATAAATAAGAAAAGATAAATAAAAAAACACAAGAATAAAATAGTAAAGAACACAAAATGCATTTCATTCATGCAATTAATTGTTTCAAATCATGAATTTAAATTTGAAATAAAATAAGAATTCACTTTTTAAGGGAAATAGAATTCTTTTCTCCCTTTGATGCGTTCCAAACACACCCTTAATATAAATCCTTATGTCTTCCAAAAGTGCATGTCTAAAGCACTTTAATTTCTTCTTCGTTGCTATTTGAGTAGTGTAACATAGAATAAACCTTTACCTGCGTGCATGCTTCGTCAAAATAATCCTATTTCATGCTAAGTAATTGAGAACAAGAGACAACGCGCCATGGCAAATACCCTAAGCTAAGATTGTGATTTATCTCATTTTATAAAGGTAAGTTACTTGTACAGTGTGACTTATGCGTATAACTTACAAGGAAGTTGTAGAATACTGATTTCTTACTACTACAAGATTCTCATGACTTGAATAAATAGATAAGAATAATCATTTAATCAATCACTTAATAATACATGATGTGTGTGTGTGGGTGTGTCTTTTTTTTTCTCATCAGCTTTTATTTATTTTCATTTTCATTGTTCTCTTCAAAAGACACTGTACTTCGACGTGAGTACATGGAAAGCGATCGAATGAGATCGAATTTTGAGTTGACGCCAACAAAAAAACAAAAAAAATATTCGAAATTTGAGATAGGCTACTTAAACGGTTAGCCATTAGTCCATCATCCTCAAGCTGAGACATGTAAAATAAAACTCGTTACTGGGTTAAAAACTAAAAATATGTCATAACTTATTACGCAGATTACATCACAATTATAAACAGCTGCATCTTGAGCAGAAAGAAATAGCGTCATTGCTTCCTCCTGTCATCTGTTTTTCATAAAACAGTTCATGAATAGCGCATGTGCGATATTGATGTACAATGAATTACACACTGAATAACCTCGTGTCATATATTGTCTCAAAAACAATTAATAACAAAAGTTAGAACAGCTGCCTCTCCCTGTTTTCTGGGGTTTTGAGGGCTAAAAACCAGAAACGATAACAATATAAAATTTGTCAACGCTTTTGGAACAATGGCGCTATGGTTGTAATAGCTTCTTTTCATCCCATTGTCAATTTTGTCATTAATCTCTTAATATAACATAACGGGATCCTCCATTACCCTTCGGTATCTTACAGATTCTCCTCAGGAGGTCCGCAAAAGGCTTTTTCTCCTGCACATACAAAAGAAGCACATGGTGTATATTCAACCTTCGCAACATTAACTTCAAAATAAATCAATTGTACCCCTTAGGTGATCTCCAGGCTAAGAGTAAGCATTCTTATCCTTACTACATGACCCAGATTATATCCAGCTGATGGAACAAGACACATTCCCCGCCCAAATTATACCATAAAATTTCAAATGGCATTACTTTATTCTGACGCTAACTGGTCACAAATTAAATGAAGTGATGCAGAACATTTCTAAGAATCTGAGAAACAAGTTGCACCCTTCCACAGATATAACAAATTACAACACATTCTAACAGGGGGATACAGTATAAAGACATTGGTTAAAAATGATAAGAATGGCTAAGCAAACAAAAGCATCTTAAGAAGGCTAAAGCAGAAAATGGTTGATAAAGCTTACCTCTGAAGTTTTTAGTCTTCCTTTGAATTTGGCTACGAGATCTTGTGTGGTTAGTGGAGTCTTTTGCATTAAAACAGCTCTGATTTCTTCCTCAGTCACGGGTCCAGAAGCTGCAGAAGAAGACCCTGCCTTTGATGATGGTGCTGGTGATGTACCCTTTGAAGGCCCGTTACTTTTGGATGCAGACCCATTTTCTTCTTTCACAGTTGGTTTTGTTTCCTAATTGAATGGGAAGGGGATAATGAGGATTTCAGTAACTCTTGCATACAATCCCCCATAATGAACTTTCAAACTAAAGTATTAAGTCTTAAAAAATAAGACCCTTTTAAGCAAAAGCTATATCACGTTTGAATGCATCAAAAGAAACTAACGCCAAGTTAATTCGTCAATTCTGCATTTCAAGAGCCTATTTATGCAGCTAAGTTTTATGAAAGATAATGTAGTATGCGTATTAATTTTAAACCATCATAAAATAATGTGATGCTGAACCATTAAAGGTGTTTGTCTTCGTAAGTAGTGGTTATATAGCCAAAGTCTTCTTTTCTCTGAGAATAAAAGAGAAACTACTATAATGAAGGGCCTTAATAATCAACCAAACACAGAAAAGCAATGGCATACGTTTTCTGTTTTAACTTTCTTTGGTTGAGCACTATTAGATGCTTTTGAATCCTCATTTAATTTCCTCTTCCCCTTTGAAGACTTAGAAGTAGAGGGAGTCCCCCGAGCAGTTCCTGATGCTGCAGGTTTTAACGGACTATTGTCAGCTGGCTCTTCCTTAGGTGCATCCTTCTGCTTTGGAGCAAATGCAGCAGGGATGCTAGCATCGTCATTCTCCTAGATGAAATAAAATGACCAATTAATGGATGAAAAATGCTCACGTCTAATTCATCGTGCAAGTGCAAAAAGTTGTGCCTCACCAAAAGATATTGTAGTTTGTACCGAGCTATATATATCTTCCATGTAATTGGAAGTAAAAAGAATAATGGAACAATTATAGTTGCAGCTAACAAAATAATAGAGAAGTGAAAAAACATAAATGAAGAAAATGAAAAAGAATAACCATACATCTTCGTCATCGTCATCATCCTCGGCATCAGATTCATTCATGCCACCAGCTCGTCCAAGCAACATCTTCAGCTCTTTCCCAGATTTACTCAGACCTCCTCCATCTTCATTATCTTCATCCTCATCCTCCTCATCCTAAAATAATATATTAGTGTAGTTTCATAATAAACCAAGGGTGAGTACCAAGAGGGTTAGTTCCTAAAAATGGGTTGCAAAATAATTGAAATTTACCTGCTTGATTTCAGGAGGAGCAGGAACTTCAGGAGCCAAATCTTCCCTTTCCTCGGGATCATTGCCAACAGCTTCATCATCATCAGTGAAAATCTCTTCGTGTTCCCAATCATCACCTAAAAGATGTGCATACGTATGATTAGCAAGAAGAATAAGCATATACATGAAGATTTCAATAAGATTAATAACTTCAAATAAAATTAAGTAAAAAAAAGGCCATCTGTAGGCCAAATTAAAAGTAATTACTTGAATTGAATGCAACCAATAAGCAAAGGATACTAATGAGAAAATACACTACCTAAGCCCACCAGGTTAATAGTCGCAATGACTAGTCATGGTTAATATTAACAAGTACACTACACTGGTGTTGACAATGTTCTCTTTCTCTAGCTAAACTCCATTTTTTTTCTTCTTATAAAAAAGTTCTGTAGTTATAACCATCAACAACATCTAAGGCAGTCAACTCCCAATATTTGATTCACTTAGCATCCAATTTGCTCTTCAAATTGACTCTCTAGGCTATATCCTCCACCAAGAATACACGTATAAAAACACTGAAGCAATCAACTGAAAATGATGAATAAAACTTCACAAAAAGGAGAATTGATGTGTAATCTAAAATAACTGCTTTGTAGCATTTTCATCAGAAAAATTAACTTACCCTTCTCAATATCATCATCATCCTGATCAAGGTCTCCTCCCCTTGGACCTTCTTCATCGTCATCGCCATCTCTTTTATCAAGTCCAAGTCTATGCTTCCTTGTTGCCTCCTCCTCTTCGTCCTCCTCCCCCTTATCAGAGACATGACCCTCATGATCATCACCACCTTTTTTGCGGCCTTTCCCGGCAGTGCTCTCCTTCTCTTCAAATTTTGCACGTTCACCAAATACAGCAGGTCCATTATTTGCAGCTTTCATCATCCATCTTTCATATCCATCTGCAGTTTTCTTTCTATTCTTAATTTTCTCTTCTGCTTCCTCCAGAGTCAATTGCTTATACTGTGCAACCTTGTTAAAGTTGTACCTAAAGATTTTTTTACGAAAAGAGAATAAATATGCATTATTATACATCTGCATTCTTCCTTTGATTTGACTGGTAAGCGCAACAAAAAGAAAAATAAAACTAAAACCACGGGAAAATTCTCAGAGAGGAACACCACCCTTATTCTGAAAAGAACAAACATACCAAA